>NC_056725.1:1286845110-1286877610 GCF_019279795.1 Protopterus annectens
GTTGTAGCACATTGCAATTTGACTAATTTCCGAAGTTGTCATTTGGGTCAAAATGTGACATAAATTAGATTGCTTTATTTAATTACATTATTAGTTATTATCATTTTAAATTATCTGCCATAGCCAATGGTGACAGTAGGCTGTTTTATATCTTAGTTGTTTACTGGAATACATCACAGCAGCAATGTTAGAGTATATTCCATAGTTGTAACGCACAGATTATTTCTGCCATACCGAGATAAAGAAGCTAAAGGAATAATGGAGCTTAGATTGGGAAAAGTCACTGTAACAGCAAACTATAATATTTGGGGTTCTATAACAGCTGAGCTGCATTGTTCTAACCATTTCTTCTATAGGTGTCTTAGGAGTTTTTCCCTGTGAAAACTAATTGTGGTCTTGTGTCGGTGGAAGCTGTAACAGAAAAATCATCAGATTCCTCTGTGTACAGTGCTTTGATGTACCCTCTTCATTTTTTCTTGCTGTTGAGAAACCATTGGTCATTTGACTTTATTTTAAAATGCTCTGCATCTTAGTTGCTCGGTTGCTTGTGTTTATCTAGTTTTCAATGAACATTGAATAAATCATAATTTTTTACAGTTTTCAATCTTAAGGACATATCTTCCCTTCACAATGTACTTCTGGCAGACAAATAGGTCCTAAAGACATCCCACAATGTTTATTCTGTTTAGGATATGACTACAATGCAAAAATATGTGAACTTTTTAAGAAATTTAACAAGCTGACTAAAGTTAAGAAACTGAAAGCTTTATCGTTTTAACTACTTTTTTTTTCAGACACTGCCCAGGAGCACTGGTTAGTTACAGGACTTATTAAGAGTCACACAGCTGATACATTGAAAATAAGGGAATCAAATGCTCAGCTGCAGAAACAGACCTGTTCATAGCATAAGTCATTTTCTATGAGTGCTTAAATCTCCAAACTCTCTGGACCTGATAATTCCAGTTCTGACATTAGTGTCAAAGGAGTATCTTTAGCAAGCGGACTTAAACAGCTTGGAAAAAGGAATGCCACTGATCCTGCCAGTCATTCCTTAGCATCTGAACACTAATTCATCATTATTGAGAAACTTGCTTCAGAGACCTGTCCATGCAAGGCTACTGCACTCACCTTCAAAGGTGTGTTCACATCTGTCTGAATGAAGAAATGCATTTTGAAGGCCCTGGCAGTTTTGAAGGATAGCTTCTCTTCCTCCCATACAAACATACCTTGGGCTTTTGGGCATTTATATCAAATGAAACTTTTATACACATTCAGACAGATTCATTTAAGAAGTCAATAAGAGTTAAAAGTACCTGATGTTGTAGAACTATTGCTATTACTTTTAATAAATTAAAAAATTCAGTTTTATTTGTTTATTTGTTAATGGAGATAGAAGAATGGTCTGAATGATGGGCCATGTGACAAAAGGAGGTACTGCCAGCACAGCTAGCTGGAATTTTGTAAATAATTATAAGTCATTTGTAAATATCAAACTAATTTATAAAAGATGCTGGTGTTAAAAATGTATTTGAACTGTATGTCATGTGTATATTAAACTGTTTTGTACAGATGTTTGTGAAGAAAATGTATTTGTAAAGTGCTTGTGCTTAAAATGTATTCACAGTGTGCCCTACTGGAAGAGAACAGAGATGTGTATGCACTGTTGTGGCTGTTTAAATGTATATATTTTAACAGTAGAAACTAGAATACAGGAGGTTAACCTCTGTCCAGCAAATGTTAGAAAAATATTTGAAATTAAACTGCTTTAAAGCCTAGGCCATAAAGAGGCTATCTCTCAGTTTTCAATGTAGCTAGAGACACAAAGTCTACACTAGGAAGCTTTCTCCATTGTCTCTGAGGTGAACTAATTGCTAGTCTGGAATCATGAATGAATGCAATTGTTTTATGACTTCCAGCACCTGCCAAAGATCTGAGCAAAAGCCCTCGTATGAGTATTTTTTACAGGCAGATGCTAAATACTGCCAGCTTCCAGCAGTGGGGGGTTTGCTTGGGAACTGAAGTGAGATGGCCAGAAATGATGTCATTCTGCAAGCTATCCAGCAGTAATATTTTAGATATTATTTTGAGAAGTCTCTGAGTGAGGCAGAGCATTCTGCATTCTGTCTTTGACCTGACAGCAACAACAAGAACCATTGACCACACATCTGCCTTGCTCTATTAAGTACATTGCTAGGATATAGTAACTCTCTTATATTCAGTCAGGAATATAGTGAAGGTTAGTTTAGATGTTTTTCTTTATTTATGTGAGACTGTACTGCAATGTTATTTTAAATATTTCCTGTGGTTTTGAACTCTGATGTCACTGTGAATATATATATATATATATATATATATATATATATATATATATATATATATATATATATATATATATATATATATATATATATATATATATATATATATATATATATATATATATATATATATATATATATATATATATATAGTATTGTCTTGTTTTTTTATTACTTATTATTAAATATATGTAAACCTTTCATTGTGGCTGATCTGTGTAGAGATATTTAAGTTATGAGAGTACTTGCATATTTATTTGGTGACACTGTGGTGGCCACTCCTAATAACCTTGCTCTTGGTCAAACTACCATTTGTATTAATATTGATATTAATATTAATATTAATATTAATATTACACAGTAATATTGGATATCCTTTGCTAAGGGCCCTAAAGTAGCTGATATGGAGTGTCTGGTGGCAGTGATAACTACCTTATAGTCTTGACAGAATGAGGCATAGCTAATAAACCTATGCCAGCATTTCCCAGGTATGTGTGTATGTAAATCAAATCTCAAAGGGTGTGTGTGTCAGCTATTCTGGCAAGGACACAAAGCACTGGTTTACAGAGAGGGTGCTGGAGTTCTCAGCCTTGTCACTCAGCAGAGAGCTCAATGCCAGTGGGGAGTCTTACTGGGGATCTGGAGGAAAAGGCAGAAACCAGCCCTGGACTGACTGTGGTCTCTGTGTGCTCTTAAGGAAAATTGCACTTGATGCAGAGGGCTGCATCTGGAAATAGAGTGTGTGTGCCTGTTATCCTCTCAGTGAACATCCACCACTGTTTCCAGTAGTGAGGATTGAGGCTCCTTGATTACTGGTTGGCAGTTATGGGTCATCACATATTAACTGGTGGGATCACCATATCACATATTGGTATTCACTGATGTGGATATTGAACTCCTGCAGCCTGTAAACAGTTGACACTAAAAAAGGTATTTGTACTCTCAAGCAGCCACATGGTAGACATTCAGAGTTTCATACCACAATAGTTGTAATTATTTTTTTTGTTAGCTTATTTAATCAGGAAGAGCAGGTAAGTATGTCAGCAGAGGATTATGGCAAGCTGACAAGGAGCCAGTTGGCTGAGATGTGCCAAGCCAAAGGACTGCTGCATGCCAATGTGACTAAAGCTGAAATAATTGCAGCCTTTGTCACAGCTGCATCATAGACCAGCAACCAGGAAGACAGCCAGACTGGCCTTGGGGATGTATAGCTCTCAGAAAATGGGCCATTCAACTTTTCCTCGGAGGACTAAAAAATCCATCTGGAGCTAAAGAGACTTGAATTGGAGGCCAAATATTTGAAACTAGAATTAACTGAGAGACTGCAGCATTTGGAGGTTGAAGCAGAATCAGCATAGGGACTGAGGCATTTGGAATTAGAATCAGCAGAGAGACTGAGACATCTGGAAACTGAAGAAAATGAGAGGCAGATTCAACATGAAAAGGAGATGCTGACTCTTCACCAGGGTCATGGAGGTAATGGGGAAGGGAATAACCAAACCTCAAAAGCAATAAAGATCAGTAAATTTCTTCCACAATTTACAGAGGGTGATGAGTTTGATTGTTTTATTCATATGTTTGAAAGGGTACGCAAACAGTATAATGTTGACCAAGAGCTCTGGGTACGGTTCCTGACCCCCTTACTCCATGGTAAAGCTGTAACTGTTATTTCTAAATTGTCTGATACTGATTGCTTAAATTATAATACAGTTAAAATAGTTTATTAGAGTGTTTTAAGTTAACACCTGAAGCTTACAGAAAAAAAGTTTTGTGAGCATAGACACAAGACAGATGAAAGCATGTGTGATTATATTGCTGAGTTAAGCACTTATTTTCATGGGTGAGTGAGAGGGTGTCAGGTCACCACTTTTGAAGAGCTGACAGGCTTTTTGGTGAGGGAAAAAGCCCTTAGCACTTTGCCTGAGGACATGAGAATCTGGTTGGCAGATAGAGAATTCAACATCGCAGATGAGTTGGGGAAAAAAGCAGATGTATACCTAGCAAGCAGGGCATCACTGCACAGAAAAGGAATACCCAGTGCTGCACATGGGTCTAAGGGAATCCATGGTAGGCAGCCAAAACCACCCAACAGAGTCCGCCAGTAATAGGAGAAGCCACTAGCTAAGTTACATGGCCAGGATCAAGGGTTAAATGTTTTAAATGTAACCAGTGGGGCCATGTAGCATATAGATGTCCATGGAGGCAAGGTGAGGAACAAAAGGTAGGGCAGCCAGCAAGTGGGAATGACAGAATGCCAGGGTAAGTTGTTTGGAGACAACAAGGATACCAAGCTACCACAAAAACTACCACAAGAGGTTATATCCTATCTTAGTAGATGAGAAACAGGCCACTGTTAAGAGAGACACAGCCTCTGACCTAACCATTGTGAAACCTGCAATGGTTAAAGAGGATCACTACTTGCTTGGGCTGTCTACTCCAGTCAGAGCTTTATGAGGGACCCCATTCCAAATACCTTTGGTTAGGGTTCACCTTGACTGAGAGGGTGGAAAAGGAAGCAATCGAGTAGGTGTGTTTGAGAATATCCCTGCAGATGTCCTGACAGCAATGATTTTGATAATGCAATACCTTGTGTGCATGCAGTTGCATGCAGTCAGGCTTGTAGACAAGCATGTGGGTCTGGTAGCCTGGGGAGGGGGACCCAGACAGACCTCACACTTGAAGCCAGGACTGGTGATGTGGTGACTTCTGGGAGGGAGCTACCCTGTAGCTGTGAGACTGAAGGTAAGCTACAGCTGCTGATGGATACTAATGTCCCCGTGGACAGAGTGACTGGAAGGGCAGAGGTGAGTAGTAGCACCCAGGCTGACAGTGAGGCACCACTGTTAGAGGATAACAGATTTCCTGGGGAAGGACAGGTGGGAAGGGTTACAAAGAGAGAGAGTTCAGACAGGCTCAGATCTCAGACCCTACATTACAAGGCTTGAGTGAGGTAGCTAGACAGGCACCTGATTCTCAAGGAAAGGGGGAATCTGTAAACTGGGACAAAAGGGTTACTGTATAAAGAGTGGACCCCTGAGGGAGGGGTAGAGGATGAGACAGTACAGCAGTTTGTAGTGCCCAGAGCCTACCATCTGGCACTTCTAGCCATAGCCCATGAAATTTCCTTTGCAGACCATATTGGCATTAAGCATACCAAGAGACATATTATGCAGAACTTTTATTTGTCTGGGATTTCCAGGGATGAACAGGGTACTGCAGGACCTGTGAGCAATGCCAAAAGTTAGGCAAGGCAGGAGACAAGGTGAGAGCTCCTTTGATGCCTTTGCCTGTGATTGAGCAGTCATTTCAGAAGGTAGCTATAAATATTGTTGGAGCCTCTAAGTACCCCAAATTCCACAGGGAAGAAGTATATCCTATTGTTAATAGATTATGCTACCAGATACACTGACGTGGTGGCTCTGTCCTCCATTGAGGCAGAAAAGGTGGCAAATGCTTTGTTAGAGATTTTCAGCAGGGTAGGTTTCCCAAAAGAAATACTGACTGACAGAGGTACCAATTTCATGTCAGACCTACTGGCTTGTCTATGGAAGCACTGTGGGGTAAAGCACCTAAAGACCACCCCCTACCATCCCCAGACCAATGGTCTAGTGGAAAGGTTAATATCTACACTAAAGACCATGCTACAGGCATTTGCAGACCAGTTTAAGAGGAAGTGTGACAAATATTTGCCCAATCTGTTGTTTGCTTACAGAGCTACCCCAGGAATCCACATATTTTTCACCCTTTGATTTGTTGTGTGGGCATAGGGTGAGGGGACCTCTAGATTTGATTTGTGAGGAGTGGGAGTGTGAGTTTGAATCCTACAAGGAGTCTGTTGTGGCATATGTCCTAAACCTCAGGACAAGGCTCAGGGAACTCATGATCTTGGCCCAGGAGAACCTGTCAGAAGTCCAACAGCAGAAAAAGGTCTGGTATGACAGAAGTGCTCGAGCCAGAGAGTATGCTGAGGGGCAGCAAGTTATGGTTCTCATTCCTGTCAGTCACAACAAGCTTAAGGCAGCTTGGGAGGGGCTCTTCAAAGTTGTAAGGAAGGTCAGTGGTATTAACTACATGGTAGAACTGCTAGGCAGGAGGAAGGGGCACAGACTGTACCATGTTAGCATGATGAAACCTTAACATGACAGAGAGGCCCTTGTGCTGAGTATTTGCAGTAGAAAGCAGAAGGAGTCCGAGGTGGATCTATGGCTACAGAGAACCAGCCGTCAAAATGCTAAGTTACTAAAATAGAGCCTAGGGTTGCAGGAATATGATATGACAGCGCAGCACCACAGTGTGGTTAGCAGTGCCAACACAGATGGGTTCTCAAGACAGGGAATGGGATAAGGTATTCCCAGATAGGATCATTACTCTCAAGCAACGTTTCTTAAGGGGCACTTGAAAAAGTAGCTTGAGTCTTCAAAGGGGTAAGAAGTGTGCCAAAAGCAGGTACTGGCAGTACAGCTATCTGAAATTTTGTAAATAATTATATGTCATCTGTGAATATCAAACTAATTTATACAGTATGCTGGTGTTACAAATGTTTTAGAACTATATGTCATATAAGATGCTTGTGTTACAAGTGTATTAAAACTGTATGTCGTGTATATATCAAACTGCTTTGTACAGATGTTTGGGCTCAAAAAGGTATTTGTAAAGTGCTTGTGCTTACAATGTATCCACAGTGTGCTGTACTGGAAAAGAACCAAGATGTGCATGCACTATTGTGGCTGTTTAAATGCATATATTTTAACAGTAGAAACTGGAAAATAGGAGGTTAACCTCTGTCCAGCAAACTTTAGAAAAATATTTGAAATTAAATTACTTTATAGGTTAGGCCATAAAGAGACTATCTCTCAGACTTCAGCGCAGCTAGAGACACAACGTTTGTATTAGGAAGCTCTCAGCATTGTCTCTGGGGTGTACTATTTGCTAGTCTGGAAGCATGAATAAATACAATTGTTTTATTACTTCCAGTACCTGCCAAAGATCTGAGCAAAAGCTTGTATGAGTATTTTCACAGGTAGATGCTAAATACTGCCAGCTTCCAGCAGTGGGAGGTTTGCCTGTGAATTGAAGTAAGATGACCCAAAATGTTGGCATTCTGCAAGCTACCCAGCAATAATATTTTAGATATTATTTTGAGAAGTCTCTGAGTGAGAGAGCATTCTGCATTCTGTCTTGGACCTGACAACAACAAGAACCAGTCATCACACATCTGCCTTACTCTATTAAATTAAGTTGACTATAGTAACTCTCTTAGATTCAGTCAGGAATATAGTGAAGCTAATTTAGATGTTTTTCTTTATTTGTGTGAGCCTGTACTGCAATGTTATTTTAAATATTTCCTGTGATTTTGAACGGTGATGTCACTATGAATATATATTTAGTATTGTCTTGTTCTTTTATTATGTTTTATTAAATATATTTAAACCTTTCAGTATGGCTGATCTGTGCAGAGATGTTTAAGTTTTGAGAGTACTTGCTTATTTATTTGGTGACACTGTGTGGGCCACTCCTAATATCCCTGCTTTTGGTCGAACTACCATTTGTATCAATAT
This sequence comes from Protopterus annectens, assembly GCF_019279795.1. NCBI lineage: Eukaryota > Metazoa > Chordata > Ceratodontiformes > Protopteridae > Protopterus > Protopterus annectens. The sequence continues at coordinate 1,286,852,987 of NC_056725.1, forward strand.
TAATACTACACAGTAAGATTGAGCACCTTTTGTTAAGGGCCCTAAAATATCTGATAAGGAGTGGCTGGTGGCAGTGGTAACTACCTCATAGTCTGGGAAGAAGGGAGCATAGCTAGTAAACCTGTGCCAGCCTTTCCCAGGTGTGTATGTATGTGTGTGTGTGTGTGTGTGTGTGTAAATCAGATCTCAAAGGGTGTCTGTGTCAGCCACTTGGGCAGGGACATGAAGCACTGGTTGGACAGAAAGGGTGCTGGAGCTCTTTGCTTGGTCACTCAGCTGAGATCTCAACTCTATAGCTGTGCCAATGGGGATTCGTATTGGGAATCTGGAAGAAGAGGCAGAAACCAGCCCCAGACTGACTGTGGTCACTGTGTGCTCATAAGTGAAATTGCACTTGATACAGAGAGCTGCATCTGTAAATACTGTGTGTGTACCTGTTATCCTCTCAGTGAATGTCCCCCACTGTTGCCAGTGGTGAGGATTGAGGCTCCTTGATCACTGGTTGGCAGTGGTGGGTCATCACAGACCATTTTAAGGTTCTGCCTTGGATTACAGTTTGAAGGAGTAGCCAAAAAAATCATACCACAAGCGAGTTGTTAGTTACATATACATGTTAATGTCTTTATGGTATATACAATCAAATATTTTAACCATTTTTTTAATACCTAGAGTTTCTTTAAGGTATAGCAAGATAGTAAACTGAAGAGTAGTATAGTATGAAAGAAAATGGTGTATTTACATTATTTGCAGATCTATTAAGATATGGAAAGACAGTACTCTGAATAATAATATAGTAAGAAAGTTAATGGTAGGGAGTGTATATTGTGTTGAATAAACAGATTGGTTAGAAAGAGAGTATATTTTTCAGGTGAACAGGAAAAGAGTAAATGGGGAAGATGTAATCGGTTGCTTGAGAGATGTGATGATTATATATTATGGGAAATATGCTACTGAAGCACATTATAATAAATGTGTAGGGTGAGGCTGAGAGGGTCAACTGTATGTTACACTGCTGTTCAAGAAACACAACCTACTTCTTTGATTAGATATTGTTTAAGACTGTGTCTGAATTTTAGGGAGGGTTCAATGGACTTAGTGCTGGGTAGACATTCTCAATAGTTTGGGTGTTACCACTGAAAAAGTTTGATTAGTGCAGTGATGTTTATTATGGGAAGGTGTTGAACTGGTAAGGTAGGAGAAGTCTTAGGCTGTGTACAGAGATTCATTTTGTCAATCTGCTGTCAAAAAAGGAGAAGGAATCCAGATTAGTAGTTCATAGACTACAGAGGAATGAAAGGATTGAACTGTACTTGAAAGCAAGCTATTTTGTTTTTTGAGACAGTGGTGTAGAGGTATTTTTATGTGGGACAGGGTTATGAATTTGCATATATCATTGGATGTAGTTTGAAGAGCTACCTCATTTTTGTAATGCTGCCATGATTAGGAAAAGTCCATATACCACTTGGGGAAGAAGGACGCCTTTCCCTGTTGTAAGCCTCCTTGTAGAGGAGAGGAAGTGGGAAAGTTTTTGGACCAGAATAGAAGCTTATTAACCTTGTCATTAGTAACTCAAATATGGTTTTGAAAGTTAAGATTTGGATCTTGCTTGAGTGAAAAGCATTTGTATTTCTGCACGTTTTTATTATTTCATGGTTATTAAGCCTAGTATTTCAATTTAAGGAGTTTTGGAAGAGTTACGGGATGCTCAAAATAATGTTTATTTTTTTTTAATTGGGAATGAGTTTGTGCTAGTAAAGCCAGTCTGAAATTTGAGATAGGTCTTTTATTAAATCTGTTTTTATACCATTAGGTGAGTTTTCAGCTCTGCAAATAACCATGTCAGCATATAAAACAGTGGGGATGCTGTAAAAATCAGCTGGTAGTTCATAAATGAGTAGAAAAAAAAGTATGGGGGATAGTATTGGCCATTGTGGAACCCCTTTTATAAATGGACAGAAAGGAGATAAAGTGATACCTACACGAACTTTGAAATGTCTGCTGTGCAGGAAATCTATGAAAACTGAACCATTGTCTTGATTTTGAACTAACTGCTGTTGCAAGAAAAGAGTGTAAAAGGAAATAGTGGTCAACGAGATTAAAGCTTTTGTTAGGTAGATAAAGCTGGAACTAGCTAATAAGTCTTTGTTTATGTTACAAAGTATATCATTGGTTAGTGTCACTAGGGCAATCGTGGTACTTCTGCCAGCTCAGAATCCATACTGATGCTGAAATTTGATACCTGAATTTAACAGGTTTGGATGTATTCTGATAGATGGATGTAAATTAGTTTTTAGGATTTGTTGCTTAGAATAGGTAGAATTGAAACTGGACATAAATCATTAGCAGTGGACAGACTTGTAACTTTAGGAATTCATTTATGTATTGCATTTTTATGCTAACAGGATGATTCTTTTAGTGGGAGAGGTTATGAATGTATTTGGGGGTAGGATATTGTTTTTCCAAACTACACTAAAGCCTAGATTTAGACCATCAGCTCTTACTGGGGCATCTGGAGATATCACACCGAAAAAACCCTTATTTACTTTTCTTGATATTGCTTTAAGGAGAAGAGTCATATGATGGTTCAATAGTGGTGCTGGTAATGTTTTAATTGGTGTCTTGACTGTGAGTGGTAGAAGGGCTTGTGATAACTGGAGAAGTAGAAAAAAGCAAAAATGTATTTAGAAAGTCAAAAAGAGTTTAAGTTATTACAGTTGTAGAACTATTGCTGTTATTTAGAGTATTTTGTGAGTGGACCATCCTGTTATTTTGTTCACTAGGTTCCAGCATTTATTTTGATTACTTTGTATTTCCATATGCTTTGCAGGGTGTTCTAGCTTTTTTGGCTGACTTTCTAAGCATGGTAAATTTGTCATGGTGCTCTGTGGCGGTTAGACTTTTCCACTGGACCAAGGTGACATCCCTAATTTTGTATAATAATTTTGTTTTATTTTGGAGCCATATACACTGGGCTGCTTTCTGTCATTTGGTAACTTTTAGAAGTATCTGAGTGCAGAGCTCTCAGTGAGAGCAAACAATTAATAAATGAGATGATATCTACAGCTGGGATGTATCGGCATTGCATGTGTGTCATTTGGTGTGAACAAGTTATTTTTTTAGATGTTCTGTTTTTTTCTTCAGTTCTAGGTTAGGAGGTAATGAGTTTTTCTTTTTTTTTTTTTGTTTTTGTTGGCTATGTTTAGTGAGAAACTAATAGGGCAGTGAGGACTAATAGGGCAGTGGGGAATAATAGGGCAGTGGGGACTAATAGGGCAGTGGGGACTAATGGCTGTAGGGAGGAAAAAGGGTAAGGTTTGAAATTTTGTCTGGGTTACTGTTGACTAGATCTAGGAGCGAGTTATTACCTGTTTTAAAGTTTGAGCTGGGAGTTCTTCAACTAGTTCAATTAACCCTTGATTTGTAAGGTCGTCTTGGATTTGTGGGTTTCTGGGGTGAAGTGGCTGATGTTAAAGTTTACTGGGATGATTATGTTTTTATATGGTTTGGTGTGCTTTAATATGCCATTAATAAATGATACAGTTTTGTTATTGGTAACTGGGCGATGGGCTATTACTTAGGTGAAGAAATGGAAATTGTTATAATGGAGGCTGACATCTAGCTAATTTGCTCATGACTGTTTTGGGATGTTCTTTTGTGACTATAGGATAACCTTGTGTTTTTTTTTTGGTGAGGAGGAAAGTTTTTCTGCAGGTCTGATGCTTGATCTGACATTAAATTATTCTGGAAACACCATGTTTAGATTTAGGTTTAGACTATCTATCTCAGCCTAAGACTTGGAGAGGGGTATGGACTGTGTAATTAGGAAAGAATGAAGTTGCTGCCATTTAGTTAGCATGTTGCAATTGCTAACATGGGCAGTTTTTAGGGACTGATGAGTATTACTTGTGTAAAAGAGATTATTAGAAGGTGATATGAAGTGAGGGCCTAGAATCTTATTTTGTAGAATCACAAATCACCGACAAAACCCACTGAAAGTTCATATCACTTAAATCACATTTCAATGAATCACAATTCATATAAAACTGTAGTACTCCATAGGCAATCACTGTTGCTTCAGTTTGTATTTGTGCTTAAGCAGTGATCACCAGGTGTATTTTTTTTTCTCTTTCTGTGGTTGTGCAACTGTGGAGTTATTAAATTTAAGTAAGGATGGGAGGGGGGGATTTTCCCATGCAAAAAACTCTAGCTTTTTAAAGGTACATTTGCTCTAGTGAAGATTTCTTTGAAATGTGATTCTACAAAATGAGTTTTTACCTAAATATGTTTTTTGCTAGCTTGATTCAACAAAGTAAGGTTCATATATATATATATATATATATATATATATATATATATATATGTATGTATATGTATATATATATATATATATATATATATATATATATATATATATATATATATATATATATATATATATATATATATATTTTTTTATATATATATATATATATATATATGTATATATATATATATATATATATATGTATATGGGTCTACTTCTATTCACCGACATCCCATTTCACTGAAACCCATTTCGCTGACAGCTCATTTCATTGACAAACTTTCAAGGTGGGGGCTTCACCCCCCCCCACACCCCCCCAATGTGGGGGCTGTGCCCCCCACACCCTCCCAACTATACATTACAACTCCACAGTCGCACAACAGTGGGGAGGGGGGCAAATCCCAGGTTTTTGCCCTGATTACTTTTGTCAATGAAATGAGGCTGTCAGCGAAATGAGTTTCAGTGAAATGGGATGTCGGCGAATAGAAGTAGACCCATATATATATATATATATATATATATATATATATATATATATATATATATATATTTATATATATATATATATATATATATATATATATATATATATATATATATATATATGTGTGTGTGTGTGTGTGTGTGTGTGTGTGTGTGTGTGTGTGTGTGTGTGTGTGTGTGTGTGTGTGTGTGCGTGTATACGTGTGTGTGTGTGTGTGTGTGTGTGTGTGTGTGTGTGTGTCTGCGAAAATCAAATCTCAGAGTATGTGTGTCAACTACTTTGAACAGGGACACTGAGAGCACTGATTTCACAGAGAGGGTGGTGGAGGACTTGGCTTGGAACACTTGGTCAAGGACTCAACTCTATGGATGGGTCAGTGAGGAGTCTTCTTTAGGGCCTGGAGAGAAAGCACCAGGACTGGAGTGTGTATTCTCTGTGTGCTCTTAAGGGAAATTGTACTTGGTGCAGAGAGCTGCATCTGAAAATACTGTGTGTGTGTCCATGTTTTTTCTCAGAGAACGCTCCCCACCTGTGTCAGTGTTGAGGATTGAGGATCCTTGATCACTGGCCCAGAGGAGGGACATCACGGTTGAAATGGTTTATCTATTGTAGTTGTTGAGTAATGTGGGGTGCTTGTGGAATAAACTCCAAAACGAACAAACTAGGCAATAAAAACCTCAGACAAACCAAACGAAAAGGAAAACCAACAGCTTTCACGTAATGAAGGATAGTGACTCCAAAAACGAAACGTCTGCTTTAACGTAAAATCAGTTTAATATACAAACTTTCACGTTTTCGTCACTCTTAGTAAGGTAACTTCTTCAGAAAAAAACAACAGACAAACAGTGGTTACAAAGTTACCGCTAAATTTAAACTTTGTTGCATAAAATCATGTGACAAGCATGGACAATAGTTTAAAGGTAAAGCGACCACAAATTTGAAACTAAATATTTAATACCAAACTGTGGTAACCAACCTTATATCATAAACACTTCTTCAAATAAAAAAATATTGTTTTATGGTTCTTCCTCTTAAAAATGTAAACATTAAAAGTCTAAAATATATACCTTAAGTGGTTACCATTAAGGTGCTTGAAAGAGAAATACAAAAAAATGTATATATATAATACACAAGTGGTGAATCTAAAGTCATTAATAATATCCAACAAATTACACTAAATTATCGCAAGAAGATTCGTAACTTAAGAAGGCATGATATATTACAGTTCTCATTGAGGCCGGGAAAAGAAAATGCATTAAGTGCTAGTTGCCATTCAAGTTCCTGAACCTCCAAGAGCACTGAGTAAGGACCTCCCCTAATATCAGGTGTTAATTGGTCGATAGCCTGAAACATAAAACAATGTCTGTCATTTAGGGCAATATGTTTTGCCAAAGCATTTTCGATTTTATTTTTACTAATCACGTAAGATTGTTCGTAAATTCTCCCACGGAACTTCCTGTCCATTTTACCTATGTAAAACTCCGGGTACAAGTTACAAGAAGCTAAGTAAACAACACTCCTGGACTCACAATTCAACTTATGGTTGATGTAATATTTACCAGTATTCATTACTCTAAAAGAGTTTCCTGATTTTATGTACTTGCACATCCTGCATGCCCCACATGTGAATGTTCCATTCAGTCTAGAATTAAACTTTGTACTTTTGGTTTCAAAGAAACTTTTTAAATTAATACCTCTTCTACAAACAATACTAGGTGACTGTCCAATTTTGTCAGTTAAGGAGATATCCTTATAGAGGAAACTACAATTTTTATGAAGAATTAATTTTAGCTGTTCGCTATCGTTATTAAATGCAGTAATAAAAGAAGCGCTACAAGCAGAAGACTGCCTAGTTTGCCAGCTTATTTGAACAGCTATATTAAGTCGAATTTTAGTCAGATGACGAAGCAGGTTGAGTAGTGACAAGTGTAGTAGAGACATCAGGAGACGTCACAAAATTTACATTACTGTCAACTACAAATGGTGGTAAAAGTGGTTGAACAGTACCTCTACAACGTTTGTTTTTTATTTCTTCAGTTAGTTCATCAATTAAACTGGCAGGATAACCTCTGTTATTGAACATGTCTTTTAAGAGCTGACATTCAATAATAAAATCACGTTCATTGGAACACATTCTTGCAGCTCTTATAAGTTGACTTTCACTATGGAGCATTTTTGTGCATAAGGGTGTGCACTAGAATAGTGAAAAAAGAATTACATTACATAGGTTTTCTATAGATTTTCGAGACATATCTCCTATTTACTGTATCTTTAGTTAGTTTAACATCCAGGTAGTCTATACTAGCAGTATGGAAATTATAAGTAAACTTAAAAAATTCTGTAGTAGAATTAAAGTAATCGACCAGTAGGTTAGCATCTGTCTCATTCCCTTTAATTGTCATCTAAAAATCTAGTGTAAAACGTAACAGATGTGTTTATTTCAGGTTTGTCAAAAATGAAGAATTCTTCCCATTGTGCCATAAACATGTTTGCTAAACTCGCTCCACAAGGGGAGCCCATGGCAACTCCTTGTTTTTGCAAATAAATCTTACCGTTAAAGGTAAAAAAAATTATTAGTAAGTATAACATCAATCAATTCTGTCACCAAATCGATGTCCCTTTGTGGTTCTTTCCTGTTTTTCAAAAAAAGTGCTATCCACTCTACTGCTTCCAAGTGGGGAATAGAAGTATGTAAATCGACCACGTCGATGGTGAGGAAGTTTACTTCTTGGTTAACCTCTAAGGTGTTTAAATTTTGCAAAAAGGTCCATGAATCTTTACACACTCGTGACTCAAGTTTAAGGTATTTTTGTAATATTGAGTCAACAAGTTTTGCACATGAGTATGTCAAAGAACCTCTACCATTGATAAGTGGTCGCATAGGAGGATCATATCTATTCTTGTGGATCTTAGGTATTCCAAACATGACTGGTATTTTTGGATAAGGTATATCCAAATCAATTTTGGTTTCTATAAACAAGTCCCTGAAGTAAACCCTAACCCTAGATTGTGCTACATTCATTTCATTCACTGATGACATAGAGTAAGCCGTGTTTTTCAGTACTGATTCCATTTTTTTATTATAGTCAGTGATGTCAAAAACTGCAAGTCCACCACCTTTGTCTGGCTTAACTATACGAACATGAGGCAATCTAAGTAATTTCAAAGCTCGTAGTTGTTCCACAGTGGTGTTACTCTGCTTGTAAATGTTTTTACTAGCTCTAATTAAAGGTATATGCCTAATATCAAGTTCGCACACATTTTCAAATAGAGCTAAAGAGGGGGGTTAAACGTACTAGCAGGTTTTAGTACGTATTCAGGTTGTTCAGTGTTACCCAATAAAAAGGAAAGATTTAATTTCCTTACATAACATTTTAAGTCTAACAAAGTTTTAGCTACATTGATGTTCTTACTTAAAACGTATGTGTTACCTTTTGCTAATAACTCAATTAAAGAAGCCTCAATACAAATAGATGAAAAGTTATAAACTTTAAAGTCCCCTTTTGAGTTAGTAAGAACAACAAGTTTGTTAACGTCAGTAGAGTCATTTAAAACTATCTCTTCCGACGGTTGTTCCATCTTTTGTTCCTCTGATACTGGGGACGACGTGGCCCCGTCATAGGCATATTGTTCGTATCTTGGTGAAAATTTAGAGTAGATTGATTATTATTTACTTGCCCATCACGTTGGGTATTGTTAGACCGGATTATTTCATTTCGTCTAACTGTATCCACAGGTTCAGTATTGTTATCCACATTGTCAAGGGATGATGGAATATCCACAAGGTTATTAGATGAATTATTAGATAAATTAGCTCCAGTCAAAGGTACTGCCGAATTAGTGTTCTGCCACACCTGTGAGGTCTGCGGTCTAGGATAAGCTGTACAGTTGCTGTATGCTAAACGGTCACAATTCATTTTTTTAATTTTATTATTTTTGAGTCTGTCTAATAGCTGCTCAATGCTCGTAAAAACTCTATTATAATCAAATCGATATCTAGCAAAGTCAAGATGGGATTTGATAACATTATCCAAATCTTCAACTTCTTTCGCTAAGTTCTCACTCTGTAATGAATAGTGTTTTATCATTAATTCCATAAGTTGGAATCCTTGTTGGTCAAATAAAGCAAGTAGTTCTGTGTGAAAAAGGGAATCTGGTGTTAAACCAGTTGGAAATTGGTGGCTTAGAAGACCCTTAGGTACCATTCTTTCAGACAGACATTGCCTAAAATATACCACCTCAAGTTGAAGTTTTTTTAATTTTAAAAGTTTCTCATCAAATAGTTTCAATTTATCAGCTATAGTGCATAAACCTGTTTGAGATGGATTAGTATTAAGAGCCGGTTGTTCCTGAATGTTGGTGAACCCAAAAGATATCTTCGCTGTGTCGTTCACCCAGTCAAGAAAAGATGGAACACCAATAGGCTCATTAATAATTGCAGGCTCAAAAAGAAACACGATTACCTGCTGTAGGTGGTATCAAGTTGTAAATGGTTGGGCCCGCTTGTTGTCCTGATGGTATCACTTGTTGTCCCGGTGGTATCGAGCCCTCTGAAACCTGAGATCGAGTTTCAATGTTGTTGAGGTGGTTTTGAAAATTCACATTCTCGTGGTTAAAACCGTTAACGAAAGTAGTTGTAATATGCTCGCCACTCCATTGCTTGTCAAGTCGCTGAGTTAAATTATCAATACGTTGTGACAGTGAACTGAGAATGTTAATCATATCCACAGGTTGCGAAGATTGTGTTCGCCCGAACAAATTTGGACTAGCTGGGCTATTAGGTGATCCAGTTGCCATGACAAACTCCAAAACTGCTAACCTACTGGTCGATTACTTTAATTCTACTTCAGCATTTTTTAAGTTTACCTATAATTTCCATACTACTAGTATAGACTACCTGGATGTTAACCTAACTAAAGATACAGTAAATAGGAGATATGTCTTGAAAATTTATAGAAAACCTACGTACTGTAATTATTTTTTGCACTATTCTAGTGCACACCCTTATGCACAAAAATGCTCCATAGTGAAAGGTCAACTTATAAGAGCTGCAAGAATGTGTTCCAATGAACATGATTTTATTACTAAAAGGCAGCTTTTAAAAGACATATTCTATAACAGAGGTTATCCTGCCAGTTTAATTGATGAACTAACTGAAGAATTAAAAAACAAACGTTGTAGAGGTACTGTTCAACCACTTTTACCACCATTTGTAGTTGACAGTAATGTAAATTTTGTGATGTCTCCTGATGTCTCTACTACACTTGTCACTACTCAACTTGCTTCGTCATCTGACTGCAATTCGACTATCAATATAGCTGTTCAAATAAGCCGGCAAACTAGGCAGTCTACTGCTTGTAGCGGTTCTTTTATTACTACATTTAGTAACGATAGCGAACAGCTAAAATTAATTCTTCATAAAAATTGGAGTTTCCTCTATAAGGATATCTCCTTAATTGACAATATTGGACAGTCACCTAGTATTGTTTATAGAAAAGGTATTAATTTAAAAAGTTTCTTTGAAACCAAAATTACAAAGTTTAATTCTAGACTGAATGGAACATTCACATGTGGGGCATGCAGGATGTGCAAGTACATAAAAACAGGTAACTCTTTTAGAGTAATGAATACTGGTAAATTTTACATCAACCACAAGTTGAATTCTGAGTCCAGGAGTGTTGTTTACTTAGCTTCTTGTAACTTGTGTCCGGCGTTTTACATAGGTAAAACGGACAGGAAGTTCCATGAGAGAATTTACGAACACTCTTACGCGATTAGTAAAAATAAAATAGAAAATGCTTTAGCAAAACATATTGCCCTAAATGACGGACATTGTTTTATGTTTCAGGCTATTGACCAATTAACACCTGATATTAGGGGAGGTCCTTCCTCAGTGCTCTTGGATTTTCGGGAACTTGAATAGCAACTAGCACTTAATGCATTTTTTTTCCCCAGCCTCAATGAGAACTGCAATATCTCATGCCTTCTTAAATTACGAAACCTCTTGCGATAAATTAATGTAAGCTGTTGGATATTATTAATGACTTTAGATTCACCACTTGTGTATTTTATATATATACATTTTTTTGTATTTCTCTTTCAAGCACCTTAATGGTAACCACTTAAGGTATATATTTTAGACTTTTAATGTTTACATTTTTAAGAGGAGGAACCATAAAGCAATATTTTTTTATTTGAAGAAGTGTTTATGATATAAGGTTGGTTGCCACAGTTTGGTATTAAATATTTAGCTTCAAATTTGTGGTCGCTTTACTTATCACATGATTTTATGCAACAAAGTTTAAATTTAGCGGCAGCTTTGTAACCGCTGTTTGTCTTTTGTTTTTTTCTGAAGAAGTTACCTTACTAAGAGTGACGAAAACGTGAAAGTTTGTATATTAAACTGATTTTACGTTAAAGCAGAAGTTTCGTTTTTGGAGCCACTATCCTTCATTAGCTGAAAGCTGTTGGTTTTCCTTTTCATTTGGTTTGTCTGTGCTTGTGGAATAAACAATAAAGTGCAGTGCAGGAAAGTGGTTATTTACATTGTTTATGTGATTAACATTTTAGGATGTAGAGTAGTATACATATTGTCTTCAAGAACAGTAGAGAATGAAGCAGATTGTGAGCATGGCTTGTTTTTTATAAATTTAGACAGATCTGTGGTGCTTGAGGAATGGGAGAGTGAAGTGGACCTTAACTCCCATTTCAGCAGAAGTCAGTCAGTCTGTACATGCACAGAAATATCACCTTGGCTGTAAGCTGGAGGTTCAGATAACCAAAAATAGAAGTAAGACTTGCTTAAATGAAATCTAAATAATAGTATTATGAGTATGTGCTGAATGTGCTCACTATGGAAAAGCTCTTCAGGCAAGGTTGGAACTCTAGAAACAGGCATCTTATTTGGTTTGTGATTCTGTGGTGGTATGATAGGAACACAATATAGTAAAATTACCCCCCCCCCCCACACACACACACACACACACACAGCCTTAATATTAGTCTTGGTAAGGAGGAGTGTTAGGAAAAGGGTAGCTCTATGACCTGCAATAAAAGAAAGACTTCTTTTACAGTTTCTAATGCTGTTGACATAATTATTATCGCTACCACAGTTATTCAGCAAATATTAAGGGAAGCAACACCCATAGCTATAGTAGCTGTCCTGGACTGAGCACACTCTCAGTTTGGAAGATTCTCAACAGTCAGTTTGGTAACTGGTCGCTGCTCAGCTTTTTAAGTTGTGGTTAGTCAGGGCTTGGCCAGGATGAAATCCCTGACTTTCAGCAAGTAGTCAAAGAAACAACATGTACAACAACTGTCCTGGACTGAGTACCCTCTTAATTTGAAAGCTTTACAAAGGTCAACTTGGGGACCAATAGCTGCTCAGCTTTTCAGGACATGGTTGGTATAATTTGGCCAGGAAGAAACTATTTGTTAATCAGCAAGTACTAAGAGAAGCAGCATGTACAGTAGTTGTCCTGGCTCTCGCAACCTCTGTTTCAAGTTTTCCTAACAGCCAGTTTTGGGTCTTTTAGCCACTCAGCTTTTCTGGTTATGGTTTTTGGATTTTGGCTTGGATTAAACTAATGTGGGTGTGTCTTCCTCCATAATAGTGCTTAAAATCATGATTAAGTCTCAGACAGTCATAGCCAGCCTTAGGCATAGGCCAACTAGGCAGCCGCCTAGGGCGCCGGTCCAGCAGGGGCAGTTTTCCAGTATTTATTTGTTGTAGGAAGACCAGGATGGGGGCACTGGGTAGTGTGGGGGGGGGCACCATGGAGACCTTTTGCCTAGGGCACCAGTTGATCTAAGGCCACTCCTGCAGACAGTCTATTTATCTGTCTGGTTTCTTCAATAAACTTTTGTACCTGAAGAATTTAATAGGACTGTGCACACTAAACATCTTATCTTTTATGGCATTTCTTCCTGTTCTACAACTTTATGCAGAGATACAGCAAGACTGATTAGCACAGTTCCTAGAGTACCTGTTTTCTTGTAACTTTACTGGTTCTTTCATTTAATTTTGCTATTACTTCTGGATGTTTGACTTCAGAAATATCTGATTCCTTCTGTACAGTTTTTCTTCTGTCCTACAAACAATGGATCTTGGCTCATGCTGCTTTGCCAACAGCTTCAATTTCATACTGTGACTTTTCTTGCCAATTTTGTAGTCCTGCTTTGTCTTTAGCATGTAAGTCAAGCCAACTTTTGTAGTAACTGTCATATTAGTATTTCTGTCTCTACTTATTTCTTTCCAACATTTTCTTTACTTTGTATTGATTTTCATGCTCAACAATGCAACTGAAATAGGTAATCTGTTTTTCAGTCTTCTACCCAATAAGTAATTATGTCAAAAATCTACATGGCAATACCCAGATCTGCTGTGAGTTACAGCACAATGACAAAACATATACAGAACCCACTGATATTGCCAACATATTGGCCGAGTGCGAACGTTACCCCCCTTTTACCCCCTAAAGGGCCTATCACAATACTCGAGTAATGCCAAGTCCCTATTATCACAGCTACACAGGTAAAAAACGCATGTTCCAAAGCCAAGAATACAGCTTCCATGGGACCTGATAATATCCCTGGCTGTATTCTACATGAATTACAAAGTGAAATGGCACCACACCTGTGTACCCTGTTCAATCACAGCCTCATTTCAGGCTTTGTTCCTACCGAATGGTGCACTGCTACGATCATCCCACTCCACAAAGGGGGAGCGACTACAGACCCTGGGAACTACCATCCCATTAGTCTGACAAGTCTGATATGTAAGGCTATGGAGCGCATCATCATTGACCTTATAAATAAGGACATAGGGAATCTCCAAACTCTGGACCCCACGCAGTTTGGGTTTGTGAAAGGTAGATCATGCCTGCTAAATCTGATAGACTTCTTCGAGTCTGTCATCATAGCTGTGGATGAGGGCAAGGTAGATCACACAGCCTACCTAGATCTTGCCAAGGCCTTTGACACCATCCTTTACTCAGGAATCATAGCTAGACTCACTAAACTAGGCATAAACCCCTATGTCATAAGATGGGTTGCCAACTGACTCACTGATAGAACCCACACTGTGAAAGTAGTTGACTCCAAATCTGACAACTGACCAGTTACAAGTGTAGTCCCGCAGGGATCAGTCCTAGGTCCTCTCCTGTTTGGCATCTACTTCTTTGAAGTTCAAGCCAACACAAAGGGACTCTGGCTGACCAAGTTGCAGATGATTGCAAACTGGGAGCCATTATTGATTCTCCAACTGATGTAGATATTCTACAAAAAGGCCTCACTGACACCAATGACTGGTGCCAGAACCATGGCCTTAAGCTCAATGCCAAAAAGTGCATTGTCATTTCCTTTGGGAAAAATTAGGTGCCCATAAACTACCACATAAGTGGTAGTCCACTAAATACCGAAGGTGATATAAGAGACCTGGGAACACAGGTTGACAGCAACCTCTGCTTTGATAACCACATTGCCACTGTAGTCAGAAAGTCCTTCTATGTGGCACATCTCATTACAAAAGGTTTCTCATCCAGGAAGAAAGAGGTCATAATCCCTCTCTACTCGTCCCTCATTAGACCTACTATAGAATACAATGTCCCATTTGGTATGTAATTCACTAGACACCTACAACAACTGGAAAGGCCACAAAAATACCTCACTAAGAGGATCTTAGGCCTTAGACACATACTCTGTATGGACATACTATACTCTGTCTCTTATTGCCTACTTAGAGGCGATCATTGCTTGACCTACAAAGCCATGTCTGATGCAGAGCTGCTAGATATGCTATACCTAAAGAAATCCCAATCCCTCCATGACACACGCTCCAGTGACCTAAACCTAATTACCACAATAAACTGAACATACTGGAGGGACAAGTTCCTAACCCAGAGAATTCCCATACTCTGGAACAAATGTGCCATTCACTTCAAGCAGAGCACTTCACTGGCCCTCTTTAAGAGAAATCTTGACGAGTGGATGGGCAATAGGAAGTTCACCCCGGGGATCACTTTAGTGGCCTTGATTGAGAGGGGCAATGGGAACTAACTTTGGATGGCATGATGCCAGGGAATCTTCTTGGGCTAGGCTTATATAGGCTCCAGTACCGTTAGCCTAGTAAACACCTATGAACCTATGAACCTATAATAATTAATGGAGACTGAGTTCTCGCAAAGCAGTATTTATATAATTAAAAGTAGCAGGATGGCAATCTTATTACCATTTTCTGTAGATCATTTTCATGAGATTCTTCAATGTTTGAATAATTCTCTACATTTATCCATTAATTTGCAAATAACATGAGTAGAACTTTATATGATTAAATTCTTAGTCCTAAACAGGTTTGCTAAATTTGACTTTTGTTTTGTGGACCATTGTCAGACATGACATCCTATATTCCCTGCCTTGAGAATACAGCCTTTAATGCACTAATCTCACTTACACATCTTGGGTCTACCAGTTTATCAGTACACGCTTACCTCTACAGATAACTGGAGCTGGATAGGTTAACATCCGTTTGTGTGGTTTGTTGCAGTTGTATGCATTGCAGGTTTTTAGTACTTGTTGACATCACTGGCAAATCTATTGTATCTCTTGCTTTTTATTTGCAATTTACTATTCTCAGATGTGGCTCATGCTTCCTGTCGAGTGTTCTATTGTTGTAAGCATACATTTTCCTTATATCTTGAGCAGTTTAAAATGTGGGATATAATAAACTGAAAAATGAATCAAATGTGTTTTAACACGCAGTCAGAAATAATCAGCCACAGGGATATCTCATGTACTATGCAGAGCCAGAGCAATAATATCTTGAATGACTATACTGATTTATTTAAAAGCTTAAGAAGTTTGCAGAGTGTTACACATACAGATAAAACCTGATGGTCTTCTAGTGATACATGCTCCAAGAAAAAACTGTCAGTGCATGTCAAGAGTAAAAGAGAAGAGGAATTACAGTGAACAGAAATCTTAGCTGTCTTTAAGAAACAATAAGTAGACCCAGTATAATGGTTGAAAGGGATAGTTATCATAGTGAAAAAAGACAATTCTTTACAATTGTATCAATGTCCAGTATCTGAATAAAGTGATTAAAAGGGAGAATTACTCATTTCTTATAGCTGAACAGTTGGTCTTTCAACATACCAAAGTCTAAGTGGCTCAGTATTAATGCATATCAATGTTTCCAGTAGAAAAAAACAAGATGAAAACAAGTTTAAATTTTGCACATTTAAAACTACATTAGGAAGATAATGTTTCCTTTGACTTTTGTTTGATATTACATCAGCAACAGAAAGTTGCTACACAGGTAACTGAAGGCTCAGAAGGTACTGTAAATATAATTAATGTTGTATTAGTTTCAGGTCAGAAGAATGTGGAGACAGAATGATACAGCTGCTAAACAGTATAGGATATCACAATGCCAAGTAATGAGCAAATGTAAAATAAAAATTAAATATCTGAAATACATAAGACATGCTCAAAATGGGACTGAAGCCTGGAAAACAAAAAGTCCAAAGAGCTCTGCATGTGCTAACATTAGAAAAGAAATATGCATTACAAAGTTTTGTAGGAAACATGCAGTATGTTGCGAATATGCCTGAGATAAATATCCCACCAAGGAAGGCGTACCCTGGAAATGATGCAATGAAAATGAAAAGAGTTTTGAAATTCTCAAGAAACTAGTTACATATGATGCAGTGTTAAAGTATATGACATGAATAAGCCAGATGAGCTGCAATAAGATGCCAGTCAGAATGGTAATGACACCATGGTCATAAAAAATAAATAAACAGCAAGCAAATAAGTAAAAAAAATAAGCACTTTGCCTATGGGGTAAGAGTATTGATATGATCTGAAAGAAAAGGAAATGTTGGTAATATTGTATGAAAAATGAGAAATTCTATGAACTTGCATATGGTAGACAAATTTGAGTGGAAACAGACCACAAACCACTGCAAAGTTAATTCAGAAAATCTTTGTACAATGCATCTCATAAACTGCATCTGATGTTATCTAATCTGCAGATACAGAATATGAAAGTTAAATACAAACCACAGAAAAGAACTACAGAAAACAGATAAAGCAAATGCATTGAGAAGAGCATTTTTACTTGAGATGCATGAAGAATTGCTAGAAGAAGAAGAATAGTTTCTTTGGATACTTCCATAGAAGCTGATTTACCATGCACAGTCATATGACACAGCTTTTCAGCAAGCTGAATTGAATTTATAAATACTGAAAAATCTTGCCAGACATTGTATAGTCATTTGATTTTAAATTATGACATACTCTCATCTACCTTCCTTGGCAATTTTAAACAGCCAAGAGTTTGTGACAAATTCACACATGCTACTGGTTAAAGACTTTTAACTACACATATAACAATTTAAGGTTAAACTTTGAAATGTCATTGTCATAGTACATCTAATGGAAAATTAAAAGACTTGAAAATTACTTTGTACATTTCTTTCCTTGCTCCTGATACAGGATAGCAGATAATATTTCACCATTTGCTGTACAAGACACAGCCGCTATTAATCCCTTCTATGCCCAAAAAGCATTAATTTATTAGCTTCTTATATCTAGGGAAACTCTGTGTAAGGCATTTCTCAGCCCTTGCCGAAAAAATAAAACATGCTTAGAGTTAATGCATCTGGAAGTTGATTTACAGAAGCTGATACTGAAACTTCAGTTTCATTGTGTGTCACATGCATTCAGTCATAAGTGAATGGTCAGCTGTCCCAGCTTTCAATATCTTTGATAAACTCCCAAATTTTTGTATGGCTCTGTTCTAAGCTGTTAAGGAAAGATGTGTGGACTCCTTCCTTCTGTCTTGCCACTGCTTTTTCCCTCTCATCTTCCACCCCTATCATAAAATTTAGAGGCAGAGGAGATAATATGATATTTTTTTTATGTCTGGCTGGGTCTGCCAGTGTTGAAGAGTTCTTTAATACACTGAACCATAAAAGCATTTCATGGTAAGACATTTTATTGTTCAGAATAGAATATGACAGCTATTCATATTACCCATAATGTGAATTTAAGATGGCAGACTGCAGTCACTAACTTAAGTACATGAAGTAAAACACAGGCCAGCTCTTGTGGCACCTTATTTAATATTCTTTCCAATCATAATTCATATTATTAAACTGACAGCAACATCTTGAAAATTATCATATAGAAACTGCTAAGCCTGTTACATTTTAGCATGTTCTCATACTCTGAGCTGTTTTCCATGATTTCATTTGCAATTTCTGTTAGACAAACAATGCTACATTCATTGCAGAAGTTGTAATGAAAGCAAGGACAAAATGCAATGCCATACTATCTAGGTTTTAACTGCTTCTTCTTGGCAAACAACATTACATAATATTCCTTTTTCTTTAACAAGACAAAGTTATGCCTCCTTATCCAAACTTGAAACATACAGCTGTGTTACCAATGTAGCTTACTTAGAAATTTCTTTAACAATAATTTCTCTCCAAATATACCATACACTTGCTTTTCTCTTACTTTGTATTGCAATTCCTGTTTGTATTATACTAACTTACATTTAAGCTCTTTATAATCTGGCTAAAGGTTCTATAAGTATTAAATCATTGTCATATAACTAGTATCTCATCTTAACCAATGTTTTCATATTATACTGCAGTGGTGGTGCTGCGGTAGCATTGTCGCCTCACACTAAGATGTTGTCCTGTTCGATTCTCAGCTAGAGCGTCTTCTCTGTGGAGACATGCGTGAATGGGCGTACCTTCGTTGAAGGTTGTGCATCAGAGCTGGCAACTCGGTACATAAAAATCTACTGCCAATCATTAGTGAACCGGAGTTCCACTGTGGTGACCCCTAACTGGGAAAAGCTGAAAGACACAACAACAACAACAACATTTTACATTTGTTAGCCAGGAATTTCCGACTAGACCAGGCCCAATTTCAGCGGAGGCCTGGAGAGAAAAGCTCCGGCATCAAGTTATACAAATACAGTACATCTAGCATAATACACAAAACAGGTTACATAATGTATGCTGAGCATAGTAATATAACAAGAAATTAATAAAACACTCCAGGTAAAAGAAGATATAGAACATAGGTAAAAGACAACGTTAGTTACATTAGGTATAATTATTTAAATTATATTTGTTTTTGTATTATTTTTAAAACTGTAAAATTATTGTTCTTAAAATATTTTGTAATACTTTGGAGCTTTCCTCCCTGGGCCTCACTGAAAATGGGCTCCTACCCAGTTGGACATTACCAGTTATCAAATGTCAATAAATAAATAAAATAATTCTGGAATACAAAAATACATTTGACAGATGTAGTGTCTTCTGGCATCTAAATTTTTAGTATTCCCATATATATTAACATTATTTATTCATTTAATGCAATTGTTATACAGTCACAGTCCTACAAGTTGCTGTAATTGATAGCCACTCACATCTGTATATGTGTGAGTTTGTATTTGTTGGTGGTTAAAATAAATTACTGCTGCCAATAGTTATTTTTATTTTATTACATCCTGGTATCTGAGGTATATACAGTCAATAATGTTGGCTTTAATTGCTGGGTACAGGTGTTGTCTGCATATAAAAGTAACTGGCATTATTGCCACTCATTCAAGTTAAACAGTCATTATTTTAACTTTGCAGAGGTAGTGAGCATTTGTGTGACGCTAGTGGTTATTTTGAGAAAATCAGATATCTGAGGTGTGCACTTTCAGTAATATGAGTGCAATTGATGAATATTAGGATTGTCTGGAATGAAAAAGATTGACTGTAATGAAAAAGATTGACTGTGTATGTGGGAGAGGGGCTGCAGTGTATCTGAAAGAAACAAATTGGTCTTATTTTTTCACTTTCAATCACAATCAGACATCAACACTGCACTTAGTAAGTGGCTGTCTGTAACAGACTAGGTAGGATGTGTGTGATAGCAGCTGATCATTGGTACAATGTTACATCGAGTAATATCTCTGTTTAATAGTGCTTAGTTCTCTGGTTGAGCTTTTGGGTATTATTTCTTCTTTGTGGAATCTGGACATACTCCCTGTCTCTGACTGAGTTTTATCCATTTTCTTTGGTTTCTTCCACCTGACCCTCAGCTGTATCATATATATTCTTCTGGCTATTCATACTTTTACTTTCATCCCAAATCTAACACCAGAAAGGCACACAGAATGTGACTGTCTCTCTTTGGAGGGGTAAGAAGGCAGGCACCATTCCAAGATAGTTTTTGTATAGCCTTACATTGGCTTCTCTCACACAATAAGCTTTAAATAAAACTTATTTTTCCTTGAAAGAAAACAATAATATTGAACTTTCTCCCTTACCCATGTTTTTGTTCAGGTCATCTTTAAATTAAAAAGTTGTAAAAAGCCTCTAAGAAGCAGCTCAGAGCATCTACAACCATATGAGTTTTGGGTGCAGCCTGCAGACTTAGTGCATAGTATCTTGGTCAATTAGGATGTGTTAAGAGCATGGGAGTAGCTAAAATGTATGACAACATGTGAAGAAGCAAGAAAAAAGAAATCTATTTGAATAGTCTGGGTCCAGGATTAGGGGAAAAAGAGGAGGGTTACAGGGGATGTGCAGGGGAAATTAGTATAAATAAATAGGGGGGTATGTAGTCCTTTGTCTATGGCTCAAATTCATCTAAGTATGGCCTTGTTGATTGCAGTCAGATGTAAGATATATATATATATATATATATATATATATATATATATATATATATATATATATATATATATATGTAGTTGCTAAAGTAGCTTTAATGAGTGGATATAAACTGCAGCAGTTTGTGAATGAAAATGAATGACCGCATCTATTGTTTGATCTCAGGTAATGGTCATTGACCTGCTGCAGTAGAGCACCACCTCATTCCAGTTAGCTACACCCATTCAGTTGCTTGTAGTCTCATCTTGATTTTAGGACACCGGCTACCACTGCTTATGGTTCCCATGACCACTTGCCTATTATTGTTTGTATGTTCCTAATACTCAGCATGTAAGAGTATGCATGTAGGGACACCACTGACAGATATTTACATAAACTGATGTTTCATAATGATGAGGGCAATTAGGTGAAATAAAACATTTTGAGGAAAGTTGACCTAATCTCACATTGCCAGCTATTTGGACAATCTGAAATCTTAAACATGCTTCTTCTTCTTTCGGCTTTTTCCCGGTTAGGGGTCGCCACAGTGGATCACCTGTCCGCTCATGATTGGCAGTGGAGTTTTTTACAGGGTCAAGTTGCCAGCCCAGATCCCAACCTTTCATGGAAGGCACACACACGCATGCACTCACACCTATGGCCAATTTAGAGTGCCCAATCCACTTACAGCATGTCTTTGGGATGTGGGAGGAAACTGGAGCACCCGGAGGAAACCCACATGACCACAGGGAGGACATGCAGACTCCACAGAGAAGGCACCCCAGCCAAGGATCAAACCAGAGAACCTCTTGCTGTGATGCGACAACATTAACTGCTGCACCACCATGGCTGCCCTGAAATCTTAAACATGGTAAGCTGTATTAATAAACTGATTCTATTAATGAAAACCAAGCCTTGTCATATAGAATGCATGTTTCAGATGTTAATCAGCTTTTAATTTATGAAATAAATGTGTTAAATATTTATAGAGCTATGTAACTGATCATGCTTGATTGTGGTGTCTTATCTATTCTCTAAGCATCACTCTGTTTTGAATGGCTAGGAGAATTCCTTGTCTGCCAAAGCACTGGTTGCATCTATGAAACCAGAGGATTTGACTCTCCTGGAAAACTCATTATTTAGTACTACTGGTAAATGCATTTATGGCATTCTTTGAACATAGCTTAGATATGTTTACTTTTTCAGTATTACATAAAAAATACTTGCACTTTCTTCAGTTGATAATTCTTAACTGTTTTGTTTTAAAGTATGCAGTTGAGAATGTTGTTGAGTTTTGCTTATTCAGAATTCTTTAATACTATCCCCCACATCATTAAGTGCTTCTTGTACTTATTTACATGACCATTGAGATACTTGTTTTAGGAACTATTCCCAGAACTAGAATGGCAATCATATCAGATTGCTCTGCCCCCATAATTCTTTGTATGAACATTTGGTCTTACAATTTTAACAGACTGCTCAGTCCTGTTAAGAAATCAAGATGTTTATTAAGTTCACTTTTATCTTTCTACAAGAAACCCATATATCTTGTTCAGAGCACATGAAACTTTCCATAATGGTTCTCTGTTTCTGGATGATACTTTTCATTGTGCAAGATATTTGCAATAAGGTAGTAAAGCTCCCAAATTTTTGATCAGTGTGAATACTAGAAAGGTACCATTTTAAGGCAAAATCTGAAAACTAATTTTGCTGCACAACAGAAGAGTATATTATTATTGTATCTTAGGCTGTGTTTAAGAGCAGCTTCTTTGTTAAGCTGTATGCTATGGTTGCTACAGCTATTGTTGTTACTGACTGTTGCTAATGAAATCATGTATCTTACTAAGTATACTGAATCTGGCCAGCTAAAACTTTGTATGTTTTGTGTTTGTTGTTGAATAGGGGATAACTACTTATATAGCACTACAGATGCACACTGTGCATTGATTACATATGAAGCACTGTGGACCTTTATTTAACAGCATACTTTGTGCAGTTATAAATACCACTAACTCAAGGCCAAATCACAGGCCAAACATTTTCTTGGTGATCTTAGCCCCGTGTGACCTTTTTTATGCAGTTTGTCTTTTTTGAGTTCTATCATTGCTTCTTACATACTCCACCTCTTTCCAGCTAATCTCCAGTCTTTTCTCTCCTGTTTTAACTATCCCATCTGAAACCTCCTATTTTCCTATACAATATATTCTTCATTTATTTCTCTAATTATATCTTATTCCTTTACTTTTACATTTATATATCATTATCTCTACTTGATGAATTGCCAAGCATTTAAACCTAAAAGCCTGTCTTACATTTTCACTGGTGCCTTTTTAGACTCTACATGGGAATACTGAGTCTCATTTCTCACAACTAAAACATTAAAATGCCACAAACATTAAATAAATGAATAAATAAATAATTAAATACATAAATAAATAAACAAACAAAATAGCTGAAAGTTGCAACAAAGGACAGAAAAGCCACAGAAGTATACAAAATGCACGAGTTCCTTAAAGATGCATGACACTTTAAGAGTCAACAAAATATAAGGCAACAAATCATTGTATCACCACTAATGCAACTTAACAAATCAAAGTAGCTTCACTTTTTACCACAATATTTCCTCATACTTTTCCAGTATTTCCTCGCTTTTCCACATGTCAGCTTACACCTTGCCTTAATTTCCTGGCTAATTTATTAATTGCAACTTCTCCCTTTTTGACACCATGACAACATTCAGTTTTATTCTGCTATATTTGATGGTCACTTCTATCTTTGCTTCCTATAATTTCTAACACATTTTATATCTCAAATTTTAGGAAATCCTGCCAGGGAAACAAAACTTCCCTCAGTGTTTGCTGTGTTTTGAGTTTTTCAACTTTTCAGTTTTTCAACAGAAGCATATCATTTGACAACATTCTAGGAAACTCCCATTTGGCCCTTCTCCAGTCCCTTCAGTATTTGTTGTCCTCAGTGCATAGTCAGTATAGCTGTTTTGGAATATTAATGCACATGGGGCACCAGTCATTATTAAAAAAGACAAAAAGCAATGCAATTTATTATGTACAAGCAAACTCAAATACATGTTTTTTTAAACAGACATAAAAATTATGTGGTTTAACTCACAACACAAAAGTACCTTAAATATACTTTTAAAGTACTAGGAACAATCTCTGAAAGTAAGTCTCTACCGGTGTTCTTAGGCAGACAAATGTCCTGCCTCCTGTGTGAATGGTGCCTAGTCCCAAATGCACACTAAGCTTCCTTCACAAAAGCCAAACACTCTGTGTCTGGGCTTTGCTCAGCCCTCTTTTTCTTCAGCCAAAATTGTTTCATTCAGCAAACCTGTTCTGCCTAATACAAAAGGTTGCTCTCTATCTTAAAGAAACATGCACATTAATAGAAGGAATAAAATCTTCCTTAAAGGAACAGAACAGTAGCCCAATAGTTCAACATAACATAGGTTCATAGGTTCATAGGTTCATACTAGGCTATCTGCCCTAGGGCATTTATAAGCCTAGCCAGAGTGTGTTTGGCTTTCGCCACCCATTTTAAATTAATTTTGCTATGCCCTTTTTCAAGGTTAGTATACTGTGCCTCTGTCTAACAGTGACACAGAAGTGATGCCCAGGGTAAACCTACTATCTCCCATCCACTCATCAAAATTCCTCTTGAAGAGAGTCAATGAGGGACTCTGCCTAACTTGGACTGGGATTTTATTCCAGAGTGAAGGGAGCCTCTGGGTTATGAATCTGTCCCTCCAGCATGTCCTATTTATTTCAGAGCTGAGGTTCAAGTCTCTCGAGCGTGTAGCTCGATGGGATTTGGATTTTCTGAGGTGCAGCATGTCCATTAATTGGCTTTATACGTCAGGCACAGATCGCCTCTGAGCAGGCGGTATGCCACTGAGTAGAGCTGGAGTTTCTTTAACCGGGCAGCATATGGCATCTGTTTGAGCCCTTTGATCCTCTTGGTGATGTACTTTTGGGGTCTTTCCAGTTGCTGCAGGTGTCTGGTAAGGTACATCCCAAAAGGGGCATTGTACTCAATTATGGGCCTGATGAGGGATGAGTAAAGAGGCACGATGACCTCCCCTGATCTAGATGTGAATCCCTTCATGATTAGGTGGGCTATATAAAATGTTTTTCTAACCACTTTGGCCACGTGGTTGTCAA
>NC_056725.1:1287237610-1287255110 GCF_019279795.1 Protopterus annectens
GCTGCATTCTTCATCAACGCATGAGCCAAGTGTCCACCACTCAGAGTCATACTGCACTCATCTTGGTCGCTGGGGACACCACTGCCCGCATGGCATCACACAAGTGGCAAGCATGCCAGGTTTCATGGGCATCTTTGCAGGCACCTAGACCAGAGTTACTGGCCAGTGGCACAGGATGGCAGGGGCATGGCTGAAATGCCGACCTTCTTGGACTTCGAGCTGACTCCCCATGGGGAGCAGGATGTCACACAGGTACTAGTGACTGCCATTAAGGGGAGAGGACACAGGTGTGCGATCCCCAGCGGTTGGCCCCATGCAGATGGAGGGGACCGCTGGCATCCACCTGCAAGACGGCACCCTATCCCTCCCCCTCCCACGTGGGGAGCCAGTTACCTCCAAGGTGTGATGCGAATCACACAACTGGGCCGGGCACCCCCTCTGCAGCTGTCCCCCACAGGGGTGGTGGAAGAGCTCTCATGCCTCCTGCTGTGCAGATGGGACCCCCTCCTTCCCGGTGCTAGGAGGTGAATGGGGACGGATACCGTCCCCTTCTTGCACCTTTTCACCATCTCCCTCCCCTAGGAGTCATGGGCTCAGTACCACCAGCCTCTGCCTGAGCGCAGAAAGAGAGGAGTAAGAGAGAGAGAGAGGGTCAGGGTGGTGGAGCAAGGAGAAGCAGTAGCTGAGGACAGCGCCATCCTGGGACCCTCAGCATTAATGATCCTTCACCTACGGCAAACTAGTTAACAACTTTTACTTCCTCTAAATAGTCATTTGATCATCTTCTTGGCACACTGCCGGGGTTGTGACTGACTCCAGTGAGACCGATCCATGGACCTCACTAAACCATTCAATCTGTAGAAGTGACAGGTGGTGTGTACAAAGGGCAGGGACTTAATCAATGAGAGCTTATAACTCACACTTTCTGGGAATTCCTCATTCATGGGGAATAATTACAATCTCTGGTCCTTATCATGAATGGGGTTCAGCGGATTACCTGGATCTGTTGGCCAAGGGTAGACACACACTGATCCATTCAGTGTAGCATACATGCAGCCCAGGACATCTAAGGGCATTATAGACCTGTTATTGCTCTATCTCATTTGTCTCTCTAAGAAGTTGGAGACAACCTCACGGGGCCGCATGACTAGTTAGCATGGCGGAGTCTCATTCATTATGAGAATTAACCAGACAAATCACTCCACCAACTAAGAATGGCCATGCACCACCACCACCCACAGAATCAAGAAAGAGCTATCAATCTGTCAGTCCTTTCCATGTCAAATTAAGCTGCAAGCTCCACTCCTAGTGATGCCTTTCCATCAGTTCCTTTAAGTTTCAGCTTTGCAACCATACTCCCCCCGGAATCAAAAGACTTTGGTTTCTCGGAAACTCCCCGGTGGGTCATGGGAATAATGCTGCCGGATTGCTAGTCGGCATTGTTTATGGTCAGAACTACGATGGTATATGATCGTCTTCAAACCTCCGACTTTCATTCTTGATTAATGAAAACATTATTGGCAAATGCTTTTGCTTTTGTTAATCTTGCGCCAGTCTGAGAATTTCACCTCCAGTGGCACAATATGAATGCCCCCAGCCATCCCTCTTAATCATGGCCTCATTTCCAAAAAAACAAATTAGAACCAGAGTCCTATTCCATTATTCCTAGCTAAAGAAGTCAAGTGACCGGCCTGCTTTGGACACTCTAATTTTTTTGAAAGTAAACGCTTCAGACCCCTGGGACACTCAGTTAAGAGCATCAAGGGAGCACCAAGAGGCAGAGGCTGGGACAGGTGGTAGTTCACCTTGCAGTAAACCACCAGCCTGATCCCAAGATCCAACTATGAGGTTTTTAACTCCAGCAACTTTAATATATGCTATTGGAGCTGGAATTACCTCGGCTGCTGGCACCAGACTTGCCCTCCAAATGATCCTCATTAAAGGACTTAAAGTGTACTCATTCCAATTACAGGGCCTCAAAAGAGTCCTGTATTGTTATTTTTCATTACTACTGCCCTGAGTCAGGAGTGGGTAATTTGCACACCCGCTGCCTTCCTTGGATGTGGTGTCCATTTCTCAGGCTCCATCTTATAAGGTCATAGGTTCATAGATGTTTACTAAGCTAACAACCACAAGGGCCTTTATAAGCCTAGCCATATATCCCAAATCTCTGACAATTTCTGTAACCCTTGATAAGTGTAAGCCTGGGCCTGGGAGATGAACCATTTACATGTTATCTGTGTCCACTAGAGACATAGGTGCCAAACCAGGGATGAATTTCCAGTTTCCCATCCAATTGTCCAAGTTGTACTTGAATTGGGTTAGGGAGGAACTCTGCTTCACATGTATGTGGACTGGTCTATATTTGGGGTAGTCTTTGGGTAGTCTTTGGGATACATATCTATTTCTCCAGCAGGTCCCATTTATATTACAGGCAAAGTTTACATCTTTAGAACAGATGATTCTGGTGCCCTTTGTTTTGCAGATATGCAGGAGGTCCATCAGAGTGGAGTCTGACAATGCTCTGTAAGCCAGGCATAAATCTCCCCTCAAAAGCCTGTAGGAGACATTGAATCTTGACTCCCTGTTACCTGTGGTCACCATGGTAGACACAGATAGTACCATCAAAAGTTGATAGGGCAGACATTCAAATGTCACCTCGCCTCACCGCTGAGAGGGCACTCAATTGGCCTGAGTTTATCTAGAGTCACCAAAGCTACCGGGTCGAAACCTGTATTGGTTTTGGTCTGATAAATGCATGCATCCCTAGAGGTCAGCATTCGTCAGCATGTATTAGCTCTAGAATTGCGACAGTTATCCATGCAACAGTGGAGTGATCAAAGGAATCATAACTGAATTAATGAGGCATTTGCAGTTTCACTGTAGGGTCCATGTGCACTGAGACTTACATGGCTTAGTCTTTGAGACAAGCATATGCTACTGGCATGATCAACCAGACAAGAGCACCTCAGTGGGTGGGCAGAGAAAAGGGGACAGAGTCTTTCTGCTTGCAGGGGGGGGGCACACCTTGGGTGCTGGTCGTGGACTGGTGACCATGACCCCGGAGGGCCGTGGGTTGGCATGAAGCGTGACAGTGCTCAGAGCCAGAGGGAGAGCTCCCACTCTTGGGGCATGTGGCTGCCAGCGGATGTTGGCCACGGTGCGTGACAGGATCCCCTTCCACTTGGCCCAGGCTCATCAGTCTCACCTTGACTTCAACCCAGTAGAGTGTGGAATGCTCCCACCTGTGCCACGATCCCTGGGCAGAGAAGCTCGACCCTTCTGGTGTGACCTGCAGAGCCACGTTGCGGGAGACATCTGCCAGTGGGAGTCAGTTGGCTGGTTCGATCGATCGACAGTGGGGAAAGGCATCTCAACCCCACGCGAATACCCGACAGGATGTCAACCGAGGCTGGGACCCAGACTTGGGCACTTGGACTTGCACTCTGATGGAACGCCCAATCGTCCCTTAACTCCTGAAGGCTGCCAGATAGTACCAGATTGCCCATGTCTGCAGGACAATCTGTGGAGCCAACCTGCAGGGTCTGACCAGCCCTGTGGAACTCCCCTTGGCCGAGGAGGGGCAGATCTGCTATCATACAGGCTTCCAGCTGAGAGGAAGAGCCCCAGGAGGGTGCCTTGACCCTGCACAGACACCTGACAGGACGTTCCCCGGGGCTGAGACCTGGACTCCCACTCTGATAGGATGCCCCAGCATCCCTTAACTCCTGAAAGCTGCTAAATCATGCCAGCTCGCACGTGCCCACTGGATGATCTGGGGAGCGAATCTGCAGGTACAGACTGCAGATAGTCAGAAAGATTTAGAAACACTCATACATAGTACATAACAGAAGTTTTATGTAAAAGACAAAAATGCCATCCTCAGGACATTGCACAAGATTCAAAAACCCTAAACTGTAAAAGCTGGACTGAACTGCATGTAGCACATTACAGAAGATACAATGTAATCTGGCACGTAAGGTCTGTGCACAACCATCAATGCAATATGTTAAGATCACACTTTCCTAAATTAGGAGGATATATTCCTCAGCTGTGTGCACCATCATCATATGACTGAAGGAGTATCCAGTGTATGTCTTATGACAATTAATGTATAATTTTGACCAACATACATCAACTGCCAGTACTGCTTGGTTTGCTGAGTACACTAAGTCAGTAACACTTCCCACTTCTACTCATGGTAAGATGCATAACTTCTCTGTGCTGCTCACAATATGTTTACTGCTGTTTATACTCTGTTTTGCAGTGCATAGTAAGTCTGATGGCAGCTCATTGCCTTGGTGGTAGTGCTGCTGTGGTCTGATTATGTATGTCCTATACACGTGGCACCCCACATGCATGACAAGTGTACAGTTTGTAAAGGATCACTGGTATGGCCACCAGTGGCAGTTTTGTGTACAGTGGAACCTTGCATTCAATGGTTAACACTGTCATCAGTGGGTGTGGTGTCTAAAACTATCATCAGTGGATGTGGAGAGGCATGATCCACAACTTATAAACAGAACCACACATCTTTCAATTAGTACAATGCAGGAAGTATGATTCCATTTTAACATATCATTTTAGAAATGGCAAGCAGTGGTAGATTTACCAGGAGCACATTCAGTATTGCAGGCAGGGCTTGAAGGGTAACACATAACTTGCCCGTTACCATGTAGGTGTGCTGGCATGGCATATTACCAACTGCTTGGAATGTACATCTGCTGTAGTACATTTTTCATGCTGCACTCATACATGGTTCACCTACTGACAGAAGACATAGCAACAGACAGAATAAATAATGGTTGTTAGTGATAAGGACTATGAGCTACAGACCAAATGCTGTTGGCAGTTACTCTGGAGAGCACACAGTATAAGAATGGTAGTAAACCAGTTACACAGCATACAGCCAAGCAGTGATACTGTCAGTGATAACGATTTACTGTAGGCAACAGCACAAGTAGGATCTGTCATAGACTTAATATGGGCAACTCAGTGCTGTACGTTAGGCAACAGATTTATTATGGACAACAGAAATGAGCTATTTAGCACATTACATCAAGGGCAGTCTGACAAAAATCATGATGTAAGAAGCGTTAAAGTGTGTTGTGAGGAGCAGATGTCCTGTGATTACGAGGTACACAAAGTGATGACTTGGTCAGTCCAAGAGGAACATACTGGTAGTACATTTACCTTGGTCAGCATGTCTGAAGTAAGATTTTATTATATTTCTGTATACATACACATGCATTATATATATATATATATATATATATATATATATATATATATATATATATATATATATATATATATATATATATATCTGCATGTATATGTGTGTGTGTGTATGTGTGTAGTATCCCTGTGATTTTGTTTATAGGTGATGTCTGTTTCACTGTGTTGCACCTTGTGAATACCGCTCTGTGCTGCAAAGCATGTCTAGATTTGATTTTTATCACTTCTGATAATTTGAATATACTAGTGTGTGGTGAACATGTACCCTGACACAGCAACATTTTAAAATATTCCAAAGTCGACACTGAATTAATCCTATGCATAAATCATACAGATTATACTTCTGGGGCTTTGTACAGTGTGTACCTTGTCTTTAAATCACGCATGGAGACTTCTCGTTCCTGAAAATATGCATTTCATATGAATTTCTGCTGCCTTAAGGCATAAAAAAATGCCTACTGTAGGAAAGACTTGAATTAAGCATAGACTGAGGGCACTTGTTTAGGAATTGATAGAATTTCAGAAACACAACAGAAAAAGGTGAGAGTATTTTAAGGAAGATGAAAACCAGGGCTGGGAGTATAATGTATGGTGAGCTGTAAAAGTTGTCATGCCTTAATAGTGTCACTCCTTTTTATACCTCTCAGCTGCTATGTTTCAGGCATAGTGCTGTAATTTTGGCCCTTTGATTTAGCCTTGCACCTTACAGATTTACATATTTCTTCATAAAGTCAGACATGGTAATGAGGGCATTCCTTATTAAGTAAATAACTACACCTATGCAAATATTCCCTATCACTTATAGTCTAGTTTAGGAAGGCCTTATAGTGTGATAAAAAGGTGCTCCTTTTTCTGACCCTCTGTTATGAATTTTTAATGAAATTTTATTATTTCCAAAGAATAAACAAGAAAAAGAATCATATTTACAAACAAATCAATGGTAAAATAAACAGCTTATCAATTATTAAGCAATGACACAGTTGACTGCTATATTTATATTGCAGCATTAATACATTTTTTTCAATAACTGATCATCAACTTTCTATTATTTTTTCTCACTGTGATTGTAACAAAAGGAGATGCTGCCAGCCTAGCTATCTGGAATTTTGTAAATAACTATATTTCATTTGTGAATATCAATATGATTCTTATGCTTGTGTTACAAATGTATTAGAACTGTATGTTATGCATATATCAAACTGCGGGTACAGAAGTGTGTGTTGAATAGGGTTTGTACAGTACTGAGCTTAAAAGTGTAACCACAGTGTACCCTGTTGGAACTGAACAGAAATATACCTGCACTACTGTAACTGTTTAGATGTATATATTTTTAACAATGGAAACTGCAATACAAGAAGTTAACTTCAGAAAAATAGTTGAAATTAAATTACTTTATGTCAAGGCCATAAATTATATTATCCTCCAATTTCAGTGCAGTAACAAACATAATGTCTAGAACTAAAGTTTTTTGTATTGTCTTGGAAGTGTTTATTGTTTTATGACTTCCAGGATCTGCCTTATATCTAAGAAATGTCCTTGTTTATGTATTTTCACAGGTAGATGCTAAATGCTACCAGTTGCATCAATGGTTGTTTTTTGAGACTGAGAACTGAAGTCAGATGACAAGAAATGATGCCATTCTGCAAGCTATCCCAGCAGTAATATTTGGGATATTAATTTAAGAACTCTTTGAGAGAAACTGAGCTTTTTGTATTTTGTCTTTGATCTGACAGCATCATCTAGAAGACTCATTCACCATATCTGCCTTCTTACTCTGTAAGTAAGTCTAGGGGACAGTATAATTCTCTTAGATTCAGTCAGGAATATAGTGAAGTATAGTTTAGATGTTTTCTTTATTTATTTGAGACTGCCCTGCAATGTTGTTTTAAATATTTCCTGTGATTTTGAACTCTGCTGTAACTGTGATTATATACGCAGTATGTTCTTGTTCTTTTATTATTTATTATTAAATATAGTTAAACCTTTCATTGTGGCTGATATTTGTGAGACATATGTAAATTCTGAGAGTACTTGCATATTTATTTGGTGACACTGTGGGTCACTCCTAATAGCCTTTCTCTTGGTCAAACTACCATTTGCATTGATAGTAACATTACACAGTAAGATTGGACACCCTTTGTTAAGGACCTTAAAGTAGCTAATAAGGACGTGGCTGGTGGAAGTGATTACTTTATAGTCTGGCAGAGGGGGGTATAGCTAGTAAACCTATGCCAGCCTTTCCCAGGTGTGTGTGTGTGTGTATAAATAAAACCTCAAAGTGTGTGTGTGTGTGTGTGTGTGTGTGTGTGTGTGTGTGTGTGTGTGTGTGTGTGTGTGTGTGTGTGTGTCAGCAACTTGGGCAGGCACACAAAGCATTGGTTGGACAGAGAGGGTGCTGGAGGTCTTGGCTTAGCCACTCAGCTGAGATCTCAACTCTGTAGCTGTGCCAGTGGGGAGTCTTATTGGGGATCTGGACTAAGAGGGAGAAACCAGCCCCAGACTAACTGTGGTCTCTGTGTGCTCTTAAGGGAAATTGCACTTGATGCAGAGAGCTGCATCTGAAAATACTGTGTGTGTACTGGTCATCCTCCCAATGTACATCCCCCACTGGTGCTAGTGGTGAGGATTGAGGCTCTTTAATTACTGGGCCAGTGGTGGGGCGTGACAGTGATAACATGCATTTCTTTGTGACAAATAATATTTTCCTGTTATACTTTTGTAAGGGTAAGGGTTATGATTTTAATGATCAAAGGTTGAGAGAAATGCTCCTTACTACTTAATTATTCTTAAATTAATTCCAAAGCTCTTTTGTGTGGTATCACTAACTCTTAAAAGCAGATCCAGAGGCCTTTTCAGGTGACATTTTATACAGTGATTAGGATACAAGTTCCTTTGCAAGGATTGGGTGTTAAAGATTATGAAAAAACTACACAATCAGAAAAAGGATTGCCTTCAAAACTCTTACTTGGCTAAGGTGAGAAGAAATATGATAAGACAAGGAGAAGACCTTATAACAGGTCAAGTGGCAGTTTGATGCAGTGACTTTCCTACTATATATATATATATATATATATATATATATATATATATATATATATATATATATATATATATATATATATATATATATACATATATATGTGTGTATAGTATATGTCTTCAAGCCTGGAATGTATTACATTGACATCAAAAATATGTGGATCCTTAAAAAGGTAATGACAATACTTGAGATGATTTGTATTTAGACATCACTGCTGAAGTGTTGCATGGTGTCAGAACTGAAGAAATATATTTACATAAATGAAGCCATATTACTTGCTTTCAAATGTTTGTGTTTCGAGGAACAGGTATATAATTCACAGTGGAAACCATTGCTACTTTAATTGTGGGCATATGGGCCTGGGTCATGGATGAAACAGGTCTGAAGAAAGCCTACCTGGTTTGCAAATGTAATAAATAACTAAATAAATAAATAGAGACAGGATAGTCTGTAGTATAAAAAGTGATGGAACAAGGACTGTGTTGTTAAGATCACCAGAGCTCACCCTATCAAAAGCTTACATTTATAAATAAACAGTTAAAAATAACTAATTCAAGAAATGGATGTGTGTAAGATAAATATGTGAATCAAGTGAAAAGGCAAAGATAGTAAACAAAATAAGAATGTGTTACATTAGTAGTAGGCATAAAAAAGGAAGCTGTGAGGTGCACAGAAAATCAAATGCAGGTTATATATTCAAGGCATGGCTGTGAGTGTTATAGGAAGTATTCTGCTTTAATCAGTTGTATGGAAACTGTGCAAGGAAGAACCATTTTTAAATATACATAAACGGAAATACAAGTGCATTCAAAAGAATATGCCTGTTGAACAGAAACATAAAAATGATTTATTTGTAGATGCTATTGAAATAAGTCTACAAAGACTGATAATGCATTTATGACCGGTAGAAGGAAAAGAGGGCAAAACTTATGGTTGGCAAGAAATGCTGAGAAGTAATAAGCAAAATGCTAAATTTAAACTAGATTCAAGTGTATAGTATAATATATTTAATGAAGAGTCTTCCAAAGAACTAAGGCTAAAAGCGACAGAAGGGAGATCTGCATGCACATTGATAGCATTTTAAGGGCACAAATGAAAGACATTGGATCAAAAGCTACTGAGACATGGATATAAAAATAAGAACAACATCATCTTTTAAATTTTAACAGCTGCTAGCAGATAGGTATAGTGTATTATTTCAACAGATGGCCCAATCTCCTTTGGTACTAGAAGATCAAAAGGCTGTGGGTTCTATTCCTTTACCAGGTACTGGATTAGTTTTTCCAGTACTGACACTGAAGTGTAGCACAAGGGTTAGGCTGCCCTCCTAAGTAGGCTATCTTCTGCATGAGATGCTAAACAAAGGTTTCATCTGTCCAGGTTGGAGGGGTTAGCTCAGATGGTTATAAAACATCCTATGGCATCTATTGAAAAAGGGAGGGGGTTACTTTATTCATTTCTGTATATTATTTACACTTCTTTACATTATTTACACATTGCAACATATACATTTTTCATTTCTTGTCATTATTTACAGTTTCAGCTATATGTTTTCATTCTCTGTGCTAAAACAATGCACTTCTTGCATTTTCAGGAACCACGTGATCAGCATATTAACAAGATTAAATCCTCCCTTTTTATCTCCACCATCCTTTTCTCCATAATCATTGTTTTATTTAATCTAGCAAATCTTTATATTATTTTGTTTTTGTTGTGCAGTAATCTTTCACATCTTTTTTTTATAACTTCCAGATTGTTACAAACAATATTTTGTTCCATTTTTCAGTTTTACATTCCCTTCCTTTCTCCTATTTTTCATATAATATCATATCTGAAATTATATTTTTAAATTCTTCCCATTTATTTTCCTTTTTAAATTTTCTCCAAAATTGTTTTTATGCATTTTATAAAAATAATATTTAATTGTTTCTTCTTCATTACATTCATTATACTTTCTTCTTTTCTTCAATTTCTTTATATTTCACATTGCTTTTAATTGGTAACTTATATAAAAGAATTCCCCACAAAAATCTTATGCTTCATAAAAATTCTCAGATCTATTCCTTCTATTATTCGTACCATTTTAACTCTCCTTTTAAATTCTTCCATGGATATGCCACATAATATTTCTCCATAATCTTGTTTTAACACTCATTTCTATTTTCATCTACCTCATTGACTTTGACCTTCCATAATCTTATTTTACTTACATGTCCTTTTCCTTCCATCTTTTCTTGTTGACTTATTTTCCTCTTCATATTTCCATGGCTCTACTACAAGTGCACATGTGCTGTATGCTTGCAATGCATTTGCATGCTACCACTTGCTCAAGTACGTAAGTGCTAGAACTACAACTTACTCAACCTCCATAACTATCTCCCAACACTTTACCTAATAAACCCATATAGCAATACTAAAACTACCAAGAAATGTATAATAGTATCCTTTGGGAAGTCATCTACCCCTGGTGACTGTCATATTGACAACACACCCCTAAGAGTTGATCCAGTAGTCAGCACTTGGAGAGACACATAGACAGTAATCTAGCCTTTGGCTATCATGTGCCTTCAGTAGTAAGGAAATTTGTTGTGCAACTTATAAACAAAAGTATGGCATCTAGGTCCAAGGAGGTCATTGTTCTACTGTATTCATCATTCATCAGACCTGTCATTGAGTACAATGTCTCATTTGGTATGTACCTAACCAGGCATATCCAGCAATTGGAATGCACACAGAGGTTTCTCACTAAAAGAATATGGGGTATAAGTAAAATGTCCTATGCAGACCACCTCAAAGGCCTAGCCTATACTGTCTCCTACAGGCTGTTGAGGGGAGATCTATGTTTGGCATACAAGGCATTGTCAGATCCCACCCTGATGGACCTATTGCATATCAATAAAACAAACAGCACCAGAATTAACCATTCTAAAGGCTTAAACCTTGCTTGTGATATAAATAGGACCTGCTGCAGAGACAGGTATGTATCTCAGAGACTACCCTTTCTCTGGAACAGGCTCCCCATACATGTGAAGCAGAGTTCCTCCCTAACCCAGTTCAAGTGTAGCTTGAATGATTGGCTGGGGAACAGGAAATTCATCTCTAGTTTTGGCAGCTATATTTCTAATGGACACAGGCAGCCTGTAAATGGTTCATTTCCCAGGCCACTGCTTGTGAATGTTTTATTTCCCAAGCCCCTGCTTACTCTTATTAAGGGTACTAGAAGAGAGTTTAGATGCATGGCTAGGTTTAAAAAGGCCCTAGTGATTGTTAGCCTAGCAAACACATATGAACCTATGAACCTAGACCAGAGCCCTACTGCTAACCTCTATCCCTAATCCTAAAACTCCTTTCCTGTTCTCTAAACCTAACCCTAAGACTCCCTTCTCAATCCCTAACCCTAAAACTCCCTTCAAGTTCAACATACCTACTCCCACTCCCTAACTCTGTACAGTGTAACTCATAGGGCCACCTTTCTCCTCTGTACTCTGATTTTTAAGGCCCTTAATCAGGGTTATTGCCCCCCCCAAAAGGAAGTGTCACACACAAAAAAATTGTAATAATTGAAGCTTAGAAGCACTCAAGTTAGCTCTTTGGGACTGACTTGGCCACCATTTAAATATGCAGTAGGTGAAAAAGCTTTCTCAAGACTTTGGCTAAGAAATCTGGAACTACTTGCTTACAGAAGTAAGAAATTAAGACTCATGTTGGAATTTTACAAAGGCCATTAAGGAACATCTCCTCACAGAATTCTCATGCAACTGCTGTCATGATAATAGTTAATGCCTTTAACATTTTCTATCTTTGTAGTTGTCAAAGACCAATATTTTCTCTACCATATTATGGAACAATTAAGCTCAGGCTCACTGTCATGTCATATGTATTTATTATGCTATTATTGAACTCTCTGTAAATATTGATCATTTATCCCTCTCTATCTATGTCATGCCATAAGATTTTATGGTAATGTGATATTATTGTCATTGTAAATATTATCTTTGTAAAGTTTATCATTATGCAAGTCAATTATTTGCTGCTCTATAAATCTGGGTTGTGAAAGAAAAGGGTCAATAGAGCAGGTCACCTACCCAGTCAACAAATAGTAATAAATAAATAAACAAACCCAAAGATTCCCTTCTCACTTTCTATCCCTAAGGCTCCCTTTCTGCTCTCTTAACCTAAACACCCTTCCCATTTGATGCCCTAAACCACACTCCCACCCCCCTCTACTCCCTAACCATGGCCCCACCCTTACCTTGCTTGAACTTGTAAGATGAGTTCAAGCACAAGGAACAGCCTACATGAACTACAAGACACTCACGTCCCTCACTGTGAGACAGTGGGTTTTGAGCACTTGAATCTTGAATGCTTTTAGTAGACTCTATTTCCCAACTTCTTCATATTTCACAAAATAAATTTTCCCCATCATATTTATCTGTCTCTCTTTCAGATTATTTACTGTCCAAAAAGTATACTTTAGGATTTTTTAAATTCAAGCCTTCTTCTTCCTTTTTATTATATAGTATGCCTCTTCTGACTGGATCCAATCTTAATCCCAAATGAAACTAAACATATTTCTAACAGTTTTGTCTTCATTTTAGCTGGAAACAAGTACACCACAAAAATATACTCCCCGGGATTCATGAAGCTCGGTGCAAGGATGGCGTTAGCCTTGCACTGACTGTGCGGCATAGAGATGAAGCAGCAGCATCACATGCATATTAATGAAGGCGTGCTGCCGCAATGGCCACGTGCATAGGAAACGTGCGTGAGTGCAGGGGGTATGTCTAAGCTCTGCACAGAGGCATGAACATGTTGGCTGCATATGCGCAACCTAAAATGCTGACTAGTACAGCCTGCCTCTAATAGTAATCACTCCTGTCAGTGTCCATGGATACTGAAATGTATGTAAAGCATACAAGACAGTTTTGCGAACACCAAAATAAAAAGTAAACACAAAGGCACGTAGCTAAATATTGAGTCCCCGTCCCTCAAACAAATGACATTTAAAACCCCGTGCCCGTATTCCATTGTAGTGTCGATAGTTATACCAAGTGGAAGTGAAACGCAGCGTGTTAGCGCACCACCAATTGCTAAGCCTAGCCCAATGGTTAGGGTTACCACCTGTCCCACATTGTGAGGGACAGTCCCCCTCTGGGCAGTTGTGTCCACACCAAAACCATTATAAATGTTAAATGTCCTGTGATTGTAGGACATAATTATGTCCCATATTTTATGTAATAGTCCCATACAATACATATATCCATATGTAAAATACCTAAATGTTACAAGAAATAGAATAAGCAACTAAACAAAACAGAATAAGCAACTAAACTGCCACAACAATAAGCTTACATTTAGGCATAAAACTAAAGTACTATCCTTTGTACTGACCGTGGGTATGTGTTGGCCTGTAAAATCTGATGTGTGTCCCGAAAATGTCCCATTTTGGTCATATCAAATGGTGGCAAACATACCAATGGTCAGAGCATTCGCTCAATATCTGCCCATTCGCAGTCCAAGTCATCCTTGTCAGAACGGCCCAAAGATGAATGGGTATTACCCGGGTCTACCTACCATATCATGAAAGTTAAGTATTTGCGTGTACCTATGTGCGTGAAGTACAGCATGTAGAAGATCAAAAATTCTAGGGTAGTCCTCACAACCACATTGGTACCAGAGATATGTAGTGTACGCAATGTGTCCTGTCGACTGTGCCATGGGCCATCAACCAGAGAAGGGATGGATGGTGTGTGTGGAATATGGGGGTGGGGGGTGACGTGTAATGTAATAATTCGCCAAGGGGAGACTGGGTTGGATTCACAATAGGTGAACTCGAGGTGTACGAGGGAGTAGTGGGTGAATCAGAAAGGAAAACCAAAGAACAAATATTCACATCTGTAATACAACCTGACAGGCCATACTGTAGAACATAATCCCACAAACAAATGAACATTAAAATGTGTGATACACATGTATAGAAACGTTACCAGCACATACCCACATAATGGTCTGGCCTGAACTGAGTCATCCAACCTCAAGACACCTGGATACATAATTGAATACCCATCATCCCCTCCACAGCACACCCCCCCCTTCCTGAACGTCCACCAAAACCACCCATCCCCGGGCTGCTAGCTTGGCACAGCCATATCTGCACATAATGACCCCTACTCATATCTAGTAGGCAGTCTTACCCTAGGCAGTATCACCCTAGGCAGTCTCAGGATTTCAAACTATTTATTCCTTGCATGTATAACCCTACCTCATTTTCGTAAATCCCAAAAAATCGAGGTTATCAGTCCCAAAATTTTTGGATATCCCTCATGGGATAAGTATCTGTTCTAAAGATTAGAGTTGGTGTCACGACATGATGTCCAGTCCCGTAGACATCTGGACACAAGTTGTATGAGCAGTAGTTGTCCACAACCCTGCTCAGCCTCCAGCCAGTCCTGCAGAACCTACGACCCGGGATTAAACATCTGACTATGATGCATGTCTCCCCACATGCATTATCGGGAATATATACCTTTCACATTCGCATAGTGGCAGTCGGATATAGGGTGATTAAGGCGCTTTAAAGCCGACGTAAGTAGGGTTACCACCTGTCCCACTTTGCGAGGGACAGTCTCTTCTTGGGCAGTTGTGTCCTGACCAAAAATAATAAAATGGCAAATGTCCTGAGATTGTAGGAAATAATTGTGTCCCATATATCATGTAACAGTTGCATAAAATAGTATGTAAAATACATAAATGTTACAAGAAACAGAATAAGCAACTAAACTGTTACAAGAATAAGCTTTCATTTAGACAAAGAAGTAAAGTTCTAACCTTTGTACTGACCGTGGGTATGTGTTGGCCTGTAAAATCTGATGTGTGTCCTAAAAATGCCCCACTTTGGCCATTTGAAAAGGTGGCAACCCTAGACGTAAGCGGGTATGCAAGCGTGTGTGTGTGTGATGGTAAGTGGCGGTGATTCAACGGGATGGGAATTGTAAATAAGCATGTAGGTGTATATGCATGTGTATGTACAGACCGATATATATATATATATATATATATATATATATATATATATATATATATATATATATATATATATATATATATATAGATATGAAGAATGAACATGGTCACAATACAGCAGTCATAACGAATGTGAAGGGAAACAGCAGCGGAACCCCCATAATATTTTGTGCTGTTATATCAGGTTGGACAGAGGTGAGCATACCTCTGCATCCCCAACCACAGGTAGGACACTAAAAGTGAAACTAACTATGTCCCCGTGCTAAGTCTGACTTTCAATTAGGTACAGGGCAGTCCCGGTCCCCAGTCGGACAAGCCTAAACCCGGATGACAACAAGAACACCCTGACAATCAAATACACGTATGTGCCAGGACTATAGGCTTTGGAGGTCTGAATATACTTTGAGTGAGTCAACATGCAGCACGGGACCAGAGCAGTAGGGAATGACGCATGTGTAGTAGTGTGGTTTTCCCAACAGGAAAATGGATGCCTGCTGTGTTAGTGAAGTGTTGAGGTGTGTGTTCGGGTAACTATGAACCATGGGTATACATATAAATGAAGCAGAACACCAATAGTGTAGTGGTCAGAGCATCCGACTATCGAGCAGACGTTGCCGGTTTGACTGCAGCACACACCATTTATGATGCTTAATTTGTATACGAGCATATCTTGCTAATTTTATGCTGTATAACAATATAATACCAATGAAATGTGAACTGGGGTGACATATCACAGTAAGAATGTACAAGGATATTGCGTGAAGTGAATCGGTGGTTAAACGGGAAACCGCAGCTGAAAATTGTTGTACTCACCCTTTGCCCAATGGCCCTTGTTCCGCCCAGCAACACAATATACCACTTCAGCCAGGCCCAATGCCAGGACCCTACACATCACAATCTATGTGATTTACCACTAAGCCATGGCAGTTATACCTAACATCGATGTTATCACAAACATAGCAGACAGCACAGTCATTCAACAGTATGATCAAAGTAATTAAATCATATAGATGTGTATGCATGCGTACGTACACACACACACATATATATATATATATACATACATATAGGGTAACCACATGTCCCACTTTGCTAGGAACAGTCCCTCTTTTGGCAGTTGTGTCCTGTACACTTTGTGTCAAATGGCAGATGTCCTGAGATTTAATGATAAAAATATGTCCTATATTTATGCAATAGTCGCATAAAACAGTTATTCTGTATCTGAAACACCTAAATGTCATAAGAAACTGAATAAGCAACTAAAATGCTACAAGAATAAGCTGTCAATCAGGGATAAAAGTAAAGTACTCTCCTTTGTACTGACCGTGGGCATGTGTCGACCTGTAAAATCTGATGTGTGTCCTGAAGATGTCCCACTTTGGCCATCTGAAAAGGTGGCAACCCTACCAATGGTCAGAGCATTCGCTCAATATCTGCCCATTCACAGTCCAGGTTGTCCCTGTCTGGACAGGCCAAATGTAAATGGGTATAACCCGCGTCTACCTACCATGTCATGAAAGATAGGTATTTGCGTGTACCTATGTGCGTGAGATACAGCATGTGGAAGATCAAATAAGCCAGGGTTGTCCTCACAACCATATTGGTACCAGAGATATGTAGAGTATGCAATGTGTTCTGTTGTCCATGCCATGGGCCATCAACCAGAGAAGGGAGGGATGGTGTGTGTGGAATATGGGGGTGGGGGGTGATGGGTAATGTAATAATTCGCCAAGGGGAAACTGGGTCAGATGCACAACAGGTGAACTGGAGGTGTATGAAGGAGCAGTGGGTGAATCAGAAAGGAAACCAAAGAACAGACATTCACATTCGCAATACAACCTGACAAGCCATACTGCAGAACACAATCCCACAAACATATGAACATTAAAATGTGCGATAGACATGTACAGAAACGTTACCGGCTGACGCACACATAATGGTCTGGCCTGAACCGAGCCATCCAACCCCAACACACCTAGATACATAATTGAATACCCATCATCCCCTCCACAGCACCCCCCCCCCCCTTGCTGAACATCCACCAAAACCACCCATACACCGGCTGCTGCACATAGTGAGCCCTGCCCACATCTAGTAGACAGTTGCACCCTAGGCAGTCTCAGGCATGCAAACTAGGTATCCCATGCATGCATAAACCTACCACATTTTTGAATAGCCAGCTGAATGGGGTCTGTCGTT